>NW_006293700.1:1608734-1631331 GCF_000327345.1 Myotis davidii
AAATTTGGGGGAAGAAGTCGATGTTTAAAGACCTAAGTTTGTGGTAATCACCTCCTTTCAAACACTGGGGCAGATTCACAGACCTTTCTATGCTTTTGAAGTGAGGTTGATATTTTCCTTTTGCAAAAATGGTCCTGGGTAAAAGTAGGGTAGGCTGCCCGGCCATGCTGGGATTACATTTGGACAACCCAGAGCCCTTACACGTCATTCCCAGCTAGTGTAGCCTGGGACATACTGTTTACACCAGAGGGAGAGGAGCCTTGTGATTCTCTGCTTGTTTGTTTTTTTAGGAAACTTGGGGTTAGGGATGGGAAGGGGATGCAGGAGTGCCTGTGCTTTCCCCCCAGAGAAACCACATAGGTGTGGAACAGCTTCTTCCCTGCCTGCTCCACCTGCATGTCTGCAAAAGTTACCCTGCATAAGTCTGGTTTCTAGCCAGCATTGTCTTTGCTTGATGCCCATTTTCTAAGGTGGGCATGTGCTAAACTTCTTTGCCTTATTTTCTATCAAGACAATTATTTGAATGATTTGTGAAGTTGTGACATTATTTAGGGATCTGTGGTTCGTGAGCCTTGGAATTGCAAACCTAGAGCAGACTTCTCTCGGTCTTACCCTCAGGTTCATTTCCATTCAGTGAGAGTTGTGGGGCACTTCCTACAGCTCTACACAAATATATCTGTCATTTACATTCACATACCAAATGGGTGCTTTGGGGGAGAAACCTTGTTGTACACAAATTCTTACACATTTGCAAGTCTTTCAGGTAAGTGGCTAGAGCCAGGAAGGACTATGTAGACTATTTAGGAGACTTTCCTGAGAGATTCTTTGAGATACATAATTTGCAGGCTGGAAAAAACATCAGTCATTTGTAAGTCTGAGATTTTTCAATTTAAAATGAAATATGTTGCTTCTGGGGATTCTTCTCCATGGAATTGTAAAGTGCCCTCATGTCAATGTGTAATTTATTCAATGAGAGTTTTGTCTTGGGAGCACTGGAGTGGCTGGGAATTAAGAAACTTCTGTTTCAATGCCAATGTCACTGGTGACTTCTGGGTGACCTTAGGGAAATTAGTTAACCTCCTTGAGTTTTATGTGCTTCAAAATGAGGGTAAGACTATTACCTCATAGTCTGGGCTCAAGACTCACTAAGGAGCTGACTCTCAATGTGATCCCCAGGTGAAGGCCGCTAAACCCAGGCCTGTTCTCCAGTGTGAGAGCCCTCCCCCAGATCAGAAGTGCACAATTACCAAATCTGTCGGCCCGCAACCCTTTGGGAGGCTGATTATATACTAACAATCCCTTATATTTGAGGAGCGTGTCACAATTTTTTAAAAGGATGTTATGTGTTTCATTTTCTCCACCCTGAGAAGGCAGAATTTATTATCAACTCAATTCTAGAAATTTATTTTAGGGCAGGGAAATTAAAAGGGTTGTTGAAACTTAAAGACTCAGTGGCATATAGGATAATGCATATTGTTGTACAATCTAGACTCATGGAATGACCATTTCTATGGCAGTATTTACAGTTTTTAGTATAAATTGGTAGTACACAAGATCTAGAATGAGGATGGCTGGGTTTAAATCTTGGTTCTATCATGTGAGAAGGAATCTCAGGCAAGTTACTTAGCTCCTCTAAGTAAGTTTCTCATTTGTAAAATGGGGATGATAAAAGCACTCATTTGATAATGTTGTTTATGGAATTAAATGAAATAATACATCTACAAAGTGCTTAGACTATTGTCTATTATATAGTAAACTCCCAGTTATTATGTTGTGTGTGTGTTTTTAAATATATTATTATTTTAAATCCTCACTTGAGGACATTTTTCCATCGATTTTTAGGTAGAGTAGAAGAGAGAGGGAAAGACAGAGGGAAACATTCGATGTGAGAGTAACATCTGATGTGAGAGAAACATCAATTTGTTGCCTTCTGCAGGAGCCCCCACCAGGGCCCAGGCCAGGGAGGAGCCTGCAACCAAGGTACTTGTCCTTGACCAGAATCGAACCCAGGACCCATTTGGTCTGCAGGTTGGCGGTCTATCCCCTGAACCAGGCCAGCTAGGACTACTATGTTGTGTTTTATTACATTTTACTTTCTTATGTACCAAGTTATACTAATATACCATCAAGCTATTCTTCTTTTAAGAATATACTTCCAAATGCATAATACACATTAATCTTTCTATAAATCAGAAAAGTACAAAGAAGAAAGTACAAAAATGATTTGTGTTCTTCCCACTCAGATAATCCCTGTTGACTTTGGAAAAAAGTAACTACGCATTTATAAAGTTAAAAATATTACCTAGGAAGAAAGTATATTACATAGAAAGTGGTCTTAATGGTCTGATTATTTCCAGAAAAATACGCACATTCCCACCTGTGTGCCTCTACCTATATCCTTTTCATACAAAGTACACTGTTCTGCTCTCATTTCCCTCCACTTTTATATCTAGGAGTTTTCCCACATATAGATCTGTTTACTTCTCTTGAATTCCTCCTCACATTCTCCCATATAGGGTTATCATAGTTTATTTATCCCGTTATCTGTTGATGGACAGTGGTTTTTTTCAGCTTTAGTTTGCTTGCAATTTACTGGTAGTTATGCTTCAGTTAATTGCCCTGTACATATGTCTCAGAGAAATGTTCAAGTACATCAAAAAGGTAAACTCCCAGCAGTAGGGTTGCTGACTCATGCATTTTAGTTTTGATAGTTATGTGATAGAGCCTTCTCTACCAATTCACACCAGTTTAACCCTTTTACTAAAGGCCTTTCCCTATGCTCTCGCAGGTAGTGGGTATCCTCCAACTATAAGCATTTTCAAAATAAAAAAAAAGCATCCTGTGATTTAGGTCTTTGATAAGTGAAGAACATTATCTCCTTCTTGGTTTGATTTTATTATGAGTAAGGCTAGTTTTATAACTGTAAACTGCATGTTTGTATACTTTGCCCATTTTTCTATTAGCTTATATATCTTTTTATTCATATGACCTTTTATTAATATGTAGTTCCAAGATATAAAATAAATCATATACAATTTTCATTTTATCTTGGGATAAAAAAATTGCTTAGGAGATACAGTAGATGAAAGCTGTGTGACCTAGCATCTAGCTCCCTTTCTGCAGATAGCGCCTAGATTTTCTTTTTGGGTAACAGCTTATTTTTTTCTCCACAAATTTTGGGTTTCTCTAGATCTGCACACACAACCTGGACTTGCCCACCAAAGCCCTGCATCCACTGGCCACAGTATAAAGACAGAGACCCACACCTGAACAATGGGAGCTTTCCCATGACATCACTCTGTCCACTTGAAAAGAAGTGCTCCTCCTCTTTCTGTGGCAGGTGCTGGGAAGATTAGGAGGGCTCTGTAGTGGATACAGTGCAGCGAAACCTCGAGCCAGGAAGTAGCAGAAGGCAAGCATAGAATCAACACTTGTCTTCTCTAATTCCGTGGGCCTTATAGATGAAGTTGGCTTGAATTAGATGTTTGATATGAAAGGATAAGCTGAAGATAAAGCAAGGGCAGGTGAAGAAGTGCTGATAGGATGACTTGAAATTCAAAATCACCCAGGCAGACCTCTGCATCCCAGGCAAAAATTTATTCAAGGAGGGAAAATGTGGACTCGAGTATTTGCACCATGACCTCTACATTGTGTAAAGGCCAAGTCTTAGTCTTGTTAATAAATACTACTTAGTGTTCAATAAATACTACTCAGGCTGTAGTCTGCAGTCTAAGGGACAAGCTTCATGTGTATGGGATTCAATGTGCTTGATCTTTTTGGTAAAGTCACACACATTGATAGCTACAGAAGCATTAGAAATGAAGGATGCTTCTTGTCTTCATTTCTGTCACTCTTTCTCTGCTTCTCTTTCTGTTTTATTTTAATTGGGAACCCGGAATTTAAACTTCACCATATGTCAGAGGATGAGGATTACAACATTACACATATTTTAATAGCCAGGGTTCAAGATTAAAAAGATGCAAAGCCAGGGTTTAAAAGAGTACAATTTCATAATGCTGCTTACTTTTGGCATGGAGCACCAGTTTATGATCATATTCCTTTTGGCAAGCCCAGAGTTTAACTTTCAATAAGAAGAGTTAAGTGGTGAAAATGTGTAAGATAAACTCATAAAATCAAGCGTCTGAAGCAAGAATTAACTTAAGTGAAAAAGCATAAAATTAGCTCATAGTAAGTAAAGCTAGTAATTTATATCCACTTAAAAATGTTTTAATTGTTTTACAGTGTGATAGAAGCAGCAGTGACAGGTCAGCAAAATCCACACCACGTAATAAAAGCAGTCACACCGATTAAAGAGAAAAGATTACTAAATGTAGATCAAAATGATTTTCTCTCCAGAGGAAGAACCCACTAGAAACGTCAGACTGGAACTAGATGGGCTAAATTCTGACCAGCGAGCCATGGGCTGAATCAAAAGCAAAGAGTTGGCAGTGCCTATCCTCCCTTTGGAGATATTTGGGATTTGACTGCGAGATGAGGTTGCGAATCAAGAGGACCACATCTCCATTGTCTTTTGTAAGTTCACCTATTTTGATGAAAGCCATTGTCCCAAATTCTCCCTTTCCGTATTTTTTAGGGCTGTGCATAAAAATGACTATGTTATCTGGCATTGTTTTAAATATGTGAATTATTTTAAATATGTTAATTTTCTGTGCAACCATGGCATCCAAACTTTTACATTTTAATTATTTTTAAGAGAACATTTTCACGTTGTCCTGTGGACTGAAGGGTCCCTGGTTCAATTCTGGTCAAGGGCATGGTTTGCAGGCTCGATCCTCGGGTCCCAATGGTTGGAACATGTGTGGGAGGCAACCAATCTATGTGTTTCTCTCACATTGATGTTTCTCTCTCTCTCTCTCTCTCTCCCCGTCTCTTCCACTCTTTCTAAAAATCAATGCCAAAATATCCTCGGGTGAGGATTAACAAAAAAAGAGAAAGAGCGAGAAACAGAGACAGACAGAGAGAACAAGCATAGGTATTTTATGCATTTACAAACATCACCTGGGAACTTTTTGGAACTTGGGGTCATTTTATACTTTGCTTTCAAAAGGGATGGAGAGATAGACTCTCTTCCTGGGATAATCCAGTGAAAGTGAAATGACCTTAGACAATGTTAAAATGCCAGTAGGGAGAGGTGTTTTTACCTAATTTCATAATGCAATGATAGGTATTTCATCTTCTTAGAAGTTCATTATTGATTCTAGCTGAGAAATCCCAATTTAGTAAATCCTTATTGTTCCCTAAGGTGTTTTGTTGTTTTATCCCTCTGGTAGTAAACGATTTTGGAATTTTGAGGGAACAAAAGGAAGAGTATAATCTATCCAGAAGAGCAGTAGAGCTCTTCTATCGTGTCTCATCCCAGGGAAATATTCCTCGTGGGCTGTGAGGAGCATATCCAGAACCACTGAGGGCCCAATTAAGGGGGCATGCTAAGGGGGAGTGTTGATTAATTGGCCGGTCCTTGGCACCAGAATCTTGCCTGCAAGTAATAGTTGAACCCACAGATCTGGATATTTTTATAAAGTGACATATAGAGGGGTTTTGATTTTATTAAGACAACAAAGGATGGAAAGAAAGTGATATTTTTCTGTGAAATGGGGAATTATATGCTATTTACAAGAATATATAGCAATGTATTGCAAATTGTGTTCTGGTAAAAAACTCATTCAGGGAGGTGCTTATTGAAACCAGGCTTCTTGGTTTAAATAAATTGAGGAAACACAAGGTTAAAGTTAAGTATTTCCCTTTACAGCAAGACTCTCAGGCCCTTTAATATGCTAATATGAATCCTGAAGTTCCCAGCAGATTACAGAATACTTTTTCTTTCATGGGTACCTCATAGAACTATATGCACCTCCTAAAACCACATATGTCAAGCAATAGTGTGGAAGCCACTGCTATACAGTTAATTTAAGCAAAGGTTAACAACTACCAGTAATAAACAATGGGGTTTTGCTATTAACTTTGAATTCCTCCCCTATCCTGGATGTAAAAGAGATGCCTTTATTTTCTTTAGATTTGGTTGTTTTTGCTGCCTATTGATGTCTCCATGTGTCCTCAGTTCTCATTTCACTATCTGTTCTGCACCTTATCAGAGCCTTTAATATTAATCGTAGAGAATTCTTGGTATCTCAGTCTGTAATTGCTCTAAGCCAGATTTTTGTTAAGTAGAATTTCAATGTCTATTTCTAAGGAGATTTTGCTTTCTTCTGATGTGCTCTGCAAAAATGCCTGCAAAATGTTGCTGGTTACTTGGCAATGATCTCGATTAGCATTTAATTCTGCAACTTTCTGAGTGCTCTGTCTCCATATGTGCTTCATGTACATTGAGTGGGTAAAGCATTATTTTTTAAAAATTATTTTTATTGATTTCAGATAGGAAGGGAGAGGGAGAGAGAGAGATAGAAACATCAATCCATTGGCTGCCTCCTGTACACCCCCCACTGGGGATCAGGCCCCCAACCTGGGCATGTGCCGTGATCGGGGATGGAACTGTGACCTCCTGGTTCATGGGTCGATGCTCAACCACTGAGTCATGCCAGCTGGGTGAATTATATCATATTTAACTCCTCCAAAAGCTATAACGGAGCAAATCTCTTCAATTAAAAAATCAAAATATTTTTTGCTACCTTTTTAGAAATTTTGAGAGTTATCTATCCTTTCCTAGAAACTTAGGGGTACCTATTCTTCGTATTCTGGAGCTCCCATGTTCTTTTTGACTGCCCAGCAACCAATCACCTTTGTACCAACAACCTAATTTCCTGTGGACTGTTACTTCTATCATTGTGTTGGTCTTGGTGGAATGATGTGTCAGTGATTAAGCAGTTGTCTTTCAACTCTCATCCACTCCATTATACCTGGCTCTGTGATATTGGGGCTGGGATTAATTCAGCCGTGGGCAAACTACGGCCCGCGGGCCGGATGTGGCCCTGTCGGCTGTTCCATCCGGCCCGCGGAGCCGAAAGAGCGGAGGGTTCTCTTGCTCTCCCCTCCGCTCCTTCACCAGCAGCAGTGTTAACATGGCAACGTCAGGAAACACGGCCGCAGCTCCTTCTTCTGAATCCAGTTTAAGAACCCACTGTGGCCCTCGAGTCAAAAAGTTTGCCCACCCCTGGATTATATGCAAACTAATGTTTCTCCTTTGCTATCTGACTTCCTGCTTACAGAGCTCACTACTTGGAGATTAGAAGGCAGGAGGAGGGACAAAGCATATGCCCTTTCCTATGTACTTGCTGTTCCAGTCTTCAATGGCTGAGCAGTGCGTTTCACTCCTGCAGCTGCAGTTGTTTGGTGTCTGTGTCCAGTTTCTTGCTGCACGTCTAGAGCCAGGTGTAGACTATCAGCAGGAGCCTGGCAGAGCAGCCCTCCTCAGGGTGCTGGGTCCAGATGGGCAGGCCTTTTCTTTGAGCTCTTAGGAGACTACCAGTGGCTGGACTCTTCGGTCTTTCTTAAAGGCTGGATATCAGTAATGTAGGGTTTCTTCTAGCTTCTGGATTTAGATATCTATCCTCTTCCCTTTGTTTTGGCAGCCCTGGGATGGCAAATGCTTTCTTCAGCATTATTTGATTTTTCAGTCTTCTACTCGCCCATATTGAAATCTCTCTATGAAAATAACTAGTGTGGCTTCTGTTCTGCTGAGGGACTCTGAGGTAGAGATAGAGAAAGGGCCAGGGCTTTCCTCCCAATAAAAAGTCAGAAGCCTTAGTCCAGGTTATCCTTCCCCTTCCTTTGGATCTTTTTTTTTTTTTTTTAAATATATTTTGAATCGAACCTGGGACCTTTCAGTCCGCAGGCCAATGCTCTATCCACTGAGCCAAACCAGTTTCGGCATCCTTTGGATCTTGAAAGGGCTAAAAACAATAGTTGGAGCACTTTTATCATAGCAGGGAAAATTGACTTCACTCTTTTAGTTGTGAAGCTGTAGCCAAGGGTCCTATTTCCTAGCCCTCTAGAGCTCTCTTGAGGAATTCTGTTGCCAAGCCTGGTTTTCCAGCCTTCATTCAAATCTGAGATCCCCTGATGTTCTTCCAAAAATGCCTCATATTAGCCAGAGTCATATTTAGATACCAAAAGCCAAGGAATCCAAACCCTAAACATTAAAAATCAGTTAATTCATGATGTCTTTACTGGGCTGATGATGAAAAACTCCAACTTCCACAGGATTTGTCAAAGATGGGATTTTCCAGTCCAGGAGAATTCTAACACTCAAGTGTGCTCAAGAGGTAGGGTCGTAGAAATAGAAAGTTCCAGGTGATTTTAAAAGACATTTTTTCCTACTCTTCTTTTTCAATGCAGGATGCACTCAATATTATTTCCACTTATCTTCCAGCCTGTGCTTAGAAAATTCTATTGTTGGGGAGATCACTGCCTGTCAAAGAGTCTATCCTGTATTTGAACAGCTCTAATGCCTGGAAAAATCTATCTTTGTATTAATCTAAATTTACTTTTCTATAACTCTTAATTATTGGTACCATTTCTGCCCTCAGGAGCAATGAAGAGTATGCCTGATACTTCTTTGTCAAGATATCTCTAAGTATTTGGGAATTCTTCGTCATGGTATCCTGCTCTCCTCCCCTCCCCTCCCCTCAAGTCACACACATATGTACACATAAAGCCTTCTTTTTTTCTGGATTACATAGTCTACTTCCCATTCTTCCCTTCTTTTATTGGATTATATTTTAACAACCTTAGGCAAATAATTGTCTTTATTTTTAATCACCATTTTAAACTAATCTAAGTGCATTTCCAAACAATACTATATCACTTCACATGTAGTATAGGTACATTATTCCTCTCTCCCATCCCTTGTGATAATGCTGTGATTCATTTCATTTATCCATATGCTATTATCACTCAATACATTGTCACCATTATTACTTTAAATGGTTATATTTTAGTTCAGTTAAGAATAAGAAAATTAAAGATTTTGTTTAACTTCATTTATCTTTCTCTAATGCTTTTCCTTTCCAAGTTTTCTGAATTACATAATTTCCTTTTCCTTGAAAGAAGTCTTTTAACATGTCTTTTAACAATCTGCTGCTGCTGAAGTCCTTCAGTTTTTACTTAAGAAAAATTTCTTATTTCAAGTTTCTTTATTTCCCCTTCACTATTGATGGATACTTGAGTATAGGATTCTAGGTTGGCAGCTTCTTTTAAGACTTTAAATATTCCACTCTACTCTCTTCTTGCTCACATGATTTCTGCAATAATTTTTATCTTTGTTCTTCTATACATTGGTGTTTTGTTTGTCTGTTTGTTTGTTTTTTGTAACCTCTGGCTTCTTTCAAGATTTTCTCTGTCTCTGATTGTCTTGAATTTGAATAAGATATATGCAAGGTAGGGTTATTTTTTTAAAAAATTTAACCTGAATTTTCTATGTTATTTGGTGTCTGTCATTAATTCTGAAAAATTTCCAACCATTGTTATTTCAAATCTTCTTCTGTTATGGTCTCTTTTCTTCTTGTATTCCAATTCCACATATTAAACCTTTTGAAATTAACTCACAGTTCTTAGATGTTCTGTTTTTTTTTTTTTTTAAACTTCTGTTTCTCTCTTTGCACTTTAGTTTGAGGGTTTTTTAGTGATGTATATTTTTTTAATGAGGTGAAATTAACAAACATAAAATTAATCATTTTAAAAACATACAATTCAGTGGCATTTAGTACATTAACATTATTGTTCAACCACCATCTATATCTAGTTCCAAAATATTTTCATCACCTCAAAAGAAGATTACTCATTATGCAGTCACTCCCCATTTCCCCCTCCTCCCAATTCTTTGGATCCATCAGTTTACTTTCTGTCTTTTTTGATTTATCTATTCTGGATATTTCATATAAGTAGAATTACACAAGATATGACATTTTGAGTCTAACTTCTTTCACATAGCATACTTTTGAGATTCATTCAAGTTATAGCATGTATCAGTACTCCTTTTTATGGCTTAGTAATATTACATTGTAGGCATAGACACATTTATTTGTTCTTGTATCTATTGATAGACATTTGGGCTGTTTGCACCTTTTGGCTACTGTGAATGGTGCTTCTAGTGACCTATTTTCACTATCTTCTCAAAGGAGCTCATTTATGCTTTTCCTTGGCTATGTCTACTTTACTGATGAACCTATCAAAGGCATTCTTCACTTGCAGTGTTGTAATTTATAGTATTTGATTCTATACTAGGAATGGAGGCAAACAGGCCTGTAATGTGAGTTCATTTAATTAGGGGTTGGGCTTTATTTAGTTTTTGTTGTAGCTGTAGGTGACAGAGACTTCAAATTCTTCTAATGCCCTGTTTTAATCTCTTTTTAAAACATTTTGTCCATGCTTCCCCAAGTACTTCTCAGAGAAAGTCTGTATCTTGGATCCCTTTCCCTATAATCCACTATTATTGTAGGGAGCCCTGTTGGTATTGTGGTAAGGTGTAGGGAGGGGAAGCATTCTGTAACCTTATGATTAAACTAGAGGCCTGGTGCACGGCTTCATGCACCGTGGAGTCCCTCGGCCTGGCCTGGGCCCTCTCACAATCCAGGACCCCTCAGGGGATGTTGCAGAGCTGGTTTCAGCCCAATCCCCACAAGGCAGCTGAGGGACCCCACCAGTGCATGAATCTGTGCACCGGGTCTCTAGTATGTATATAAGATCTTTGGTTAATCTCTTCCCACTCTCCCCTTCCCCCCTTCCCTCTGAGATTCATCAGTCTTCCATGTTTCCAGGCCTTTGGTTTCCACTCCTGCATTGAGCGTCTGCCCCCTGGTGGTCAGTGTGCATCATAGCTACTGGCTGGTTGGCTGGTCGGCTGGTTGGCTGGTTGCTTAGGCTTTTATATATATAGATGTGTATCTTTTAGTAAGCTTGTTTCCCTGGGCTGTAACTTTCATGTGTGTTTCTTAGTTTTCCCTCGTCCCCTTAGGCAAGACAAGAAGGCTAGAGGAGGCTGGAGTGGGAGAAAAGCTCTTTCCTTACGGGGCATGAAGCTCTGATAAAGTCTTTTCCCTGGAAAGTAGCCCTGTATCATGGAGAATGCTCTGTGAGTGATTCATTAAGATTACTCTTTCTCTCACCTGCCAGAGTCACAGGTGATCTGTATCAGCTCTCCACTCTGAGTACCTGCTGGAGTTTTGGAGGTAATCCCTACCTCCCCCCAAAAGTGTGAGAGTCACCTAAACCAGTGGTCGGCAAACTGCGGCCCCTTGAGTGTGGCTCTTCCACAAAATACCACATGCGGGCGCGCATCTATGGTGTGATTGAAACTTCGTGGCCACATTCAAGGGGCCAAAGAGCCGCATGTGGCTCGCGTGCCGCAGTTTGCCGACTACTGACCTAAACTATGGCCTCCAGGAGTTTCTCATTCTCATGCTAGTGCGCACTCAACTTTTCTCAATTTGTTAAAGTTACTTTTTAAGTTTTCCTACCAGTTTGTAGTTCCAGAAACTTCTACTTTAGGTAAACAGATCTAGGCTATGACTCTGAATTTATCTGTCCCTCTAGATTTTAAGATTGTCCTTTACTCGGTGGCCTCGGTTATCTAATGAGTGAAAGAAGAATTGTTGATTTTCAGGTTATATCTGCTCAGACTCTACAGTGGCTTCCCCCTTCTCTCAAACAATAAACCAAGTCTTTGTAATGGACTGTAAGGCCCTACCTGATCTGCCACTCCCTCCACATTACTCCTTGATCTAATGTCCTTCCGCTCCCCTCATGTTCCTCCACATCTATGTTGGCCTCTTGTAATTCCCTAAAGCAATCAGGCTTGCTCCTGCCCTAAGAGCCTTTGTGCTAGCCATTCCTGTTGTGCGGAACATCCTTTCCCATAAATATCTCACCTCCTTCAAGTCTGTGTTCACATCTTCACCTTTTTAAAAATATATATATTTTATTGATTTTTTTACAGGGAGGAAGGGAGCGAGATAGAGAGTTAGAAATATCAATGAGAGAGAAACATCGATCAGCTGCCTCCTGCACACCCCCTACTGGGGATGTGCCCTCAACCAAGGTACATGCCCTTGACCAAAATCGAACCTGGGACCCTTCAGTCTGCAGGCCGATGCTCTATCCATTGAGCCAAACTGGTTAGGGCTCAAATCTTCACCTTTTTATTCGGGACTACCCTGATAATCCTTTTTAAATTGCAACCTGCCTCCCACCATTTCACCCCCAAACTCTCTGACTCTGCTCTATATTTTTCCACAGCACTAATCATCATCTTATATATCATACCAGTTGTTCTGGTCGTTCCACTGTAACAGTCGCTTAGGCTTTTATTATATAGATATTTACTTTTTATTGTATTTATTGTTTCTCCCAAGCAGAATGGTGGCACTTTTATTTTTGGTCATTTTTTTGGTTGTTGTTCATTGAAGTATGCCAAACATATAGAAAATGTAGCAGTCATGCAAAAAAAAAAATCATTAGATGCATCACTTGTTTTTGTGTCTCTTATAGTTCATCCTAAAACGACTTGGAGTATTATAAAAATCATGTCATAGAGAGAATGCCTCTTTATGTTTGTATACGTTGTGGCAATAGGTTAGATTTCTTCATTTCACCTGTGAAGTAAAGATATGAAGTATATGGGCTACCTGTTATTCAGATATTCTTTGTTGCAAGTTCAAGAAAAAATGATCAGTACCTGTAAGCTTAATATCTATATTATTTTAATTAGTTGAGCAAATCTTAATTGCCTGATAATTTATATTTGCCTACTAATTACAAATAGTAGGTAATATTATGCTCTACTTCTATATACAGTGATTGAAATGAGGAGATAGAGTTGTCTCCAGCATCAGAAACAAAACTTAAGTTGGACATAATGTGATACAATTCCAGATCTGGTACCTTGGAACGTGTGCATTGCAGGATGGGAGCTGGTTGGGGTTGTTGCTCAAAGTAGAATGTAGGAAACATATTTAGATCATTTGGTGAGCAGTAATCCCCCTCCCCCCGCCACCATTAAATTCCTGTTAAGAGCCTATTTATTTGAAACTAAGCTATTTTCCATTAAATTGCTAGATTAAGCAACAGTCGCCAATTCCAAGATGCTACCTTCCACGAAGTAGCACTAAAACTACACTGTAGACTTCAGACTTCAAAAGAGCTCTTTTTCTCATAGTTAGCAATAACAAGCGTTTCTATACACAGCCTTTTAGCACCCAGTATATTACTTAGTACCAATTTAATTGAACATGCACTCTAATTATCCAATTTCTACATGAAACATGTCTCAACTGAGGGACTCCAGTGGGCCTGCAGGCATTTAGCAAGCTCTTTGGTGAATGTGCTTCCTCTGCGTGATTAGCAGTAATGAGTTCAACTGTCTCAAGGAGCACAGGGACGCTGCCTCCAAGCCTCCAATTGTACTGCTGGTTTGTCACCCTGCCCCCGCTCCATATGTTTTTTTCTCTCCAAAGTGGAAAAATGAATACTTCCCTATCACGCTTAAGACATACATCAAAATTTAGTTCTTGGAGGTCGAGTCACATGCAAGCACCTTATTTTTCAGTAAAGGACTGGAGACAATATGAATAACTTAGGGTCTATTCTGAGTTCACTGGTTCTCAAATTTTTCTGTGAATGAGAATTGCCGGAAGAGTGTGTTAAGATTCCCGAGCCCTACTGCAGATGTTGTGATTCCCCTCCGTGTGGAGAGGAACTCAGGAATTTGCATGTTTAACAAGCAGCTCAAGGGACTCACATGGAGACGTTTGAGCAATAGGACAGTTTATCACTGAGCATCACTTGTGTGGAATTTGAGATGGTCCGTGACCATTCCCACGGGTAATATTATGAATGTAGCTGTTGGTAAAGCTTTCTCTCTACAGCCCTTACCATCTCCCCCCCCACCACCCCCACCCCGCCCCCGCATTGGAAGTGCCTAAAGGTTAGTGAGAACACATGAAAATGAAGAATATTAATACATCAGTAGACGTCTGATAAACTAGATTACATTGAATAGGTGTCAGAGGGAGAAACAATTGCTTTTAATTTTAAGGATGTCCTCCAAAGGTCACTTCTTCTTTTACCTCATTATTCACAGGTACCACAGCTCAGTGAGGTTGTTTGCAACTTGCGCTAGCTCATATACAAGTGCGCTAGCTCCTAGTCCATTTTTTTTGTTTCCGCACCATGAGATCTGTATGTCACTCTTAATTTTAAACTTTTATTATGACCAAAGTCACTGAGCTGTTCTAGCCTACTGCTGGCATTTTAGACAGCAAAGATAAAAAAGTAATATAATCATGAGCCTAGAAAAAAGCAAAATACCAGTATTCCACCAAGTAGATTAGTAATTATACTAGCAGAAATAAAGGACAGACATGGCTTCAGGGAGTCCTTTTGATCTGTTCTTTCTAAAAAAAAAAAAAAAAAGAAAGAAAGAAAAAAAAAGAGAAAAACTTAATGTGTTCATACATGATTCTCAGTGATTTCTAGAAACTGCCGTTGTCACTAAAATACAGACCAGCCACAAAGTAATAAGGATCAGACAATTTTGTTCTTGTAGTATCTGTTTCATGTCATTTACAAATTCAGACCATTGAAACTGTCAAAGTAATTTAGTGACAAAGTGGTCAGTTTCAACCGCCAATGTTTCTTCCTTTTAGGAAGTAACACCATAACTTAACAAAAACACATTTTAAAGAATAGCCACTGCATTTATTCTCTATTAATATTTCACAGAATATATATGTCTCTTGCAGGAGCTGCATTTCAGTTCACATCAGAATATTGCCTCCTTTTCTCCAATTAAAAATAATTATTTATTAAAGTGAACCAATTTCTCTCTCATTTTTTTTTGTCCTAACTCTCCTGCAAGAAACAAGGTGATGTTAATTTTATTTTTAGTCTTCATTGAATTTTATGCACATTTCATTCACCTACAAAGTTGTAAGAATATTGCAGGTTATTGCACATTAAATTAGAAATTCTCTATAAACAATTATTTATTGTCTCTGGCTAGAAACATTCAAATGCCTTAATTCACCATGAAGAAGTAATAGAGATAAAATTATTTATAATTATTAAATTATTAGAATTCAGCAGTCTCATTCTGTGGACAGAGCTTTCAACATAATTGATCTGAGTGGGGACAAAGCATTAGTATATATTTTTTAAAGCACCAACGTGATTCTAATGCACAGCTATGTAGAGACCCCACATTTAGACAACTAATCGCCATGCGATGAATGGGCCACAGTGCCTGTGAACAAGATAAGAGTTCATTATTGAGAGACAATGAAAGGGCTTGTGAAACAAGGACTTAGTTCTGATTAAAATCTGGAAAATAACGTGGTGGTTTTGTTTTTAAATTGAAGTATATTTGACATATAACATTATATAGTTTCAGGCATACATAGTTCAGTATTTGTATATATAGGAAAATGCTTGCCATGATAAGTCTAGCTAACATAATAAAAAAGTTAAATAACTTTAAATTTATTTAAATTTAAGCTGGAAAGGATAGGAGAGAGAGAGAGAGAGAAAGAGAGAGAGAGAGAGGAGAGAGAGAGAGAGAGGAGAGAGAGACTGGGTTATATAAATCATACGCTCCTGCCACTGTAACAGTTTTTTTCCCCCCTATTTGACAGACTAAGTCAAAAGTACGTGTCCTATTCATGTACAGAGAGTACATTGGAGTCAGAATCAGGACTGTGCTGTGTGGCCCGAAGTGCCTTAGTGTCTTGTTAGACTGATAGAACCCTCTGCCTTCTTTCTCCCTTTTTTATGTGGATTATGCCTGGCTCTGTTAGATGCTCAGCCGTGCATGTGCCTGAGCCTGCCACAGGAAGATGAGTCCTTGGAAGGTAGAGGCAGTGCCATTGGTCCTGTATATTCCCCAAAGAGCCTGGCCCATTGCAGACTTACAGTAATTAAATGTGAAAATGAGAGCGCTGCCTCTTGGAGGTTAGGAACTGTAACAAGAAATAGCAGAAAGAAGGGCATTTGAACATACTCGAAGGTCTCAGCTGTATAGTTCTAGCTCTGCCATTTATTAGTGGGGTGATTTAGGGCCATACTGAGTCAGTTTCCACATCAACAAAATGGGAGAGCTGTACCCCATACTCTTTTACAGGGTCATGATGTGGATCACGTGACACCATAAGGAACCTGCTTGTGGATTAACAGCTACTTTAAAAAAAACTTATGCAAGATGACAGGGTAAAGTCAGTGGAAAGAGAAGGGGGCTTGGGATGAGAAGGCCTGGCTGGTACCAGCTTGCCCTCTTACTTATTATACTTCTGTATACAGATCACTTAGCTTCTCTGAGCCTCAGTTTCCTCATCTCTAGAATGTGAATATTTATACTGAGCATGCCTACTTGAATGAAATTACTTTTTATTTAAATGTAGAGTTAATTATCATTGCACAGGTACGAGGGACCCAGCCCTGAGCAAGACAATGTGACTGTGCAGTGGTGGTGCTTATAGTCTCTGGGGAGAGGAGACTGGAATAAAACTGCTTTGTGAATTGTAAAGTGGTAAGTCAGTGTGTAGTATTCTGATAATTGTTAATGTTACAAAACAGAGGAAGTGCGTTCTAGATAAACTTAAAAATTAATCATTTATTTTGTTATGTGGTGCCAAATGTTTCAAACATAAGCAATATCTGATTGGGTGTTGAGAAAACAACAGGCTCTTAACTTTAATTATCAAATATATATGTGGAAGCTTAGTCGGGAGCCAAAAACCAGGTATTACAGGCTTTATTAGGAGAAAGACCTGCCGGGCTGTCTCTCGCAAGGGGAGAGCAGCACCCCATGCAGAGGTGAGCACTCCTTTTGAGGGGAGGAATGGGAAGGAACGGGAGCTTAGGGTACTCGGTGCGCGCTGATTGGTGGCTTAATGTATGGTCCATATAAGGTACATAGTTAGGCACTCAGGTACTTGGGAACAAGGGCTTAGGGTATTTGGCAGGTGCTGATGGGTGGCTTAATGTATAGTCCATATAAGGTACATGGTTAGGCACTCAGGTATTTCCGGGCTGCAGCTTAGGTCATATTCCACCCACCAGTTGGGGGAAGGGAGGATCTATCAATATGTGAAAGCATCTAGTGGAGTGTCCCAAATGTTTAGGAAAAAGTAGATATCGTGACCCTCATCAGACTCTCTAATTGAGTTGGATATCATGAGGTCCCAAGAGGAAGGAATCCCATTATTGTTCTCAAGTTACTGGGATATCATATAAGGCAGCGGTTCTCAACCTGTGGGTCACGACCCCTTTGGGGTTGAACGACCCTTTCACAGGGGTTGCCTAAGACCATCGGAAAACACATATATGATTACATATTGTTTTTGTGATTAATCACTATGCTTTAATTGTGTTCAATTTGTAACAATGAAATTGGGGGTCACCACAACATGAGGAACTGTATTAAAGGGTCGCGGCATTAGGAAGGTTGAGAACCACTGATAAGGAATTTCTTATTGCTGTTTTTTTGTTTGTTTGTTTTTCAGTAAGTGTGTTAATTCTATCATTTCCTGTGGGCCGTGTCAGTGGTCATTATGCCCTCCTAAATGCCAGGGAGATTGTGTTGACAATAGTTTACAGATGATGAGGAATGGACCTATCATACATGGGGAGAGTTTGTATTAAATTATTTTTGATAGATCCTCCTTTCCCCTAACTGGTGGGCGGAGTATGACATAACCTGCAGCTCAGAAATACCTGAGTGCCTAACCATGTATCTTATATGGACTATACATTAAGCCACCAGTCAGCACTTGCCAAATACCCTAAGCCCTTGTCCCTAAGTACCTGAGTGCCTAACTATGTATCTTATATGGACCATACATTAAGCCACCAATCAGCATGCACCGAGTACTCTAAGCCCCCATTCCTTCCCATTCCTCCCCTCAAAAGGAGTGCTCACCTCTGCACGGGTTGCTGCTCTCCCCTTGCGAGACAGCCTGGCAGGTCTTTCTCCTAATAAAGCCTGTGATATCTGGTTTTCAGCTCCCGACTGATCTTTCATTCTGGTGCCGAAACCCAGGAGGGGCAAACAGGAACACGGATGATTCCCGAACCTTATCCTGAGCATTTTAGGGAAGCAGTGGGTAGCGGAAGCTCGACCCGGGCTAACTTCCTGACTTTGCTCGGTGGTGTGGTTCTGGGTTGATTGGCCCGTCCCGGTCCCCTCTCGAACCCTGCTGACCCAGGACCCATGAGGATCTCTTCACCTCCTGCCCTCTGGTAGGACTTCGGACCCAACTTACCGCCCCTTTTTTCCTCGCTCCCTGTGACCTGGAGGGGCATTAGGTCTCAGAGTTTCCCATTTACTTGGCTACTCGTACTACAAAAGCCCAGGCGCCTGGCTGGGAATACTGTCTTCTATTTCATGGGAAAAGTGTCTTGGGGTGATGATCTCGGAACCTCTTCTCGGCTCTCTCTTTCTACAGGTTGGGTGAGGGAACAGGAGGATGCTCCTTATTCCGTCCCCAACTTCCGATAGCCCTTCCCTCCAGTCACAGGGACCTCTCAATCCAACCCCCCACGAAACACACCCTTAGGGTGTCTCCTTCCCAATCTCTCAACTGATGGTCTTTCTGGCTTATCAAACCAAAGAATCTCATTTTTTTTCTGTAACACTGCCTGGCCACAATATAAACTCGATAATGGCTCTCAGTGGCCCGAGAACAGCACTTTCGATTTCAACATTCTCAAGAACCTAGATAATTTCTGCCACCAGACAGGGAAGGCCTCAGGGATCCCTTACGTGCAGGCTTTCTTTTTCCTCTGCTCCTGCCCCTCGCTTTGCTTCTCATGTTCCACCCATCAGATCCTCCTTGCAAAGTCCCCTTCGCCCCCTCAAACCAGTCCTCAGCCCCTTTCTCTGTCTTCTGACACTTTTGACCTAGTCGATCATTCCTCTCCACCTCTCCCACCAACCTCCACCCTCTTATACATCTCCTCTCTCACCTGCAGTAGCTTCCAGAAACCTAGACCCTCTTAACCAGCAACCACCTTCTCCCCAGTCCCTGAGAGCCCAAATCCTGAGAACGTGAGCTCTAAAACAGCCTTTCCCATCTAACACTCATTCTCAGGCCACCCAAAGACTGCCTTCCTCAACAGCCTCTTCTATTCCCATGTCAATGCTACCCCTGAAGGAGGCAGAAGGAACTGAGGGCATAGTCTGAGTCCAAGTCCCATTCTCTGTGTCCAGCCTCACACAGATTGAGAGGCATCTCAGGTCTTTTTCCACTGACCTGACCACCTTTACTAAGGAGCCTGACCAAGTCCTCCTCTATAGAAATTTACCACCTTAGACCCCACCTGTCCAGAGGGAGCCTTCTTCTAAACACCCATTTTATATTCCAATCAGCCCTTGACATACGCCACAAACTTCAAAAATTAGATACAGGTCCACAAACCCCTCAAAAGGACCTCGTTAACCTGACCTTAAAGGTCTTTAATAATAGAGACGAGGAGACCCAAATCCAAAAACAAAAGCGAGATCAGGCCAAGGCTGAGGCCCAGAAGGAGGCCTTCCAGCTCCTAGCCACCACTCTCATGAACCCCAAATGAAGTGCTGGTCCTCCAACTGTGGCTAGGTCAGGGGCTAAGCCTCCTCCGGGCCCATGCTTCAAATGCAGCAAGGAAAGACACTGAGCCAAGTCCTGCTCAAACCCGAGACCCCGCCTGGGCCCTGCCCAAGGTGTGGAAGGGAGGATCTATCATTTTTAATTTAATTTAACATTTAAAATAAGGGCTACAGGTATGGCAGTTTCCTGGCTTTAAAAAAATAATAATAATTCAAGTTGCATTTATTTTTATATAATTTTTCTTCTGTTGCTCTACTGACAGCATACAAATTTAGATTTCTAATTCTGCTTATTGTGTGTAAATTTATGCGCAATGGTCTTAAAAAAAGGCAAAGCATTTACGTCCGGTGAGCAACTTCTGTTTTATGTAGTCTCCTTTTAAATTCTTTCTTGTTGACATTATTGTAACTGCTATAAAAAACCTACTCACCATCACGCATGAAATTGGGTGAAGCTTCATAACCATTGAAACTACTAAGAAAGTGAAAACGCTGAAACTCATGCTCTGAGAAATGAACGGCAGTCTGCGATTCCATGTTGCGATCACCTGGCTGCAAGAACATCTGTGCACATACAAACTGGGGGAAAGCCCCGGGCACACTCTCTGGTTCCTCTGCCATCACTCAGATGCCTTTTCTAATGGAAACGTCTTTGCAATTGGTGAAGGAAGCTCTTTCCTGGGCAGCAGGAGATGAATTCCTCAGTTAGGGCTGTGTTAGGCTGTCAGAAGCAGAGATTCCAGCTGGTGAGGGTCTCCCTTTGGCATCGGTTCTGTAAGCTGTGAGGGGATGACATTTGGCATCCATGTGCTGTGCTCAGCAGCAGACTTCAAAGCAAACCCTTTCAACAGCGCTCAAGTTAGTGAGCACACCACACCACACCACACTCAGCCCTGTCTGGGGCTTCGAGGAGCAATGCTGTGTTTTGAATGCGATCTCTTTCACACAAGGCTTATTTTCGGGTCATTAAGGGGATCAATGCTCAGAAACTCCATAAAATTCTTGGCATTTTCATCCTGGCTGTGGAAGCCATTGGCTGATCGTCTCCTGAGTAACAGAAAGGTCAGCAGCAGGAGGCTTCAAAGGCGATTTCTCACAAAGGAAAGAGCAGGGAAAGGGAATCTCCTGAAACAGTGAACAATTCCTAATGATTCCTCCTTTTGCTGGAACCTTGATGCGTGTCTTCACCTTGGTTGGGGCAGAGTTAAAGAATGGGAGTGCAGTATTTTCCTGGCTAAAGTTAGTTTCATCCCCCCCACCCCCCTTTTTTTTAAGCCAAAGCTTATTTTCTGGTTACCTTTAGACCAATTCTTTGATAAAGTAATGGATCTAAGACCTAACTAACCCTGCCAATGTTTTGCTGAAGAAGGGCTCTTTGCTATTTTCCGTATTAGGCCCCAGGCCCCTGGCTCACTTGCCATAGCCCCAGCACCTGGAACTGTGGGAGCACATGTGAGGCACCCCATGAATGACAGTCTGTGATGGTTGAGTGAACACATGCACATGTCCCCTCTGTCTGAATTGAAGATGTAGCTTGGAGAACAGAGTGGTCAACTTTATCTATAGTGGGTGAGGCAAATAACTAGTTCATTAGGCCTGTGACCTTCCCAAGAATTGATACCCTCAGGAGTATTTCTTCAGAGACAAGAGTTGTACATAAATAATGCTACAAAATGCTAAGGGAACTCAGAGAAGGGCGTATGAGCTTTGTATGAAGGAGAAGATATTTAATATGATTTTGAAGTATGACTAGTGTACCAGATGAAGATGAGGAAGGGCATCCTGGGTAGAGAGAAAAATACGGTGCAAAGGAAACAAGGCATAAATGAATATGGTATTTGGGGGAGGGGAGGGAGAGGAGCAGGGAAGAGTGGGTGGGAAACTAGGTCAGTAATGTTGGCTGAGTGATCCTGTGAAGGAACATACTATCGAACATGAAGTGCCTCTAGGTCCTAGGAAGGAAGTTAGAGAAGATTGTTGGCAGCATGGCAATACAATCAGATACTGAACGATTTCTGTGTGATCTCTGAGATGCTGGGGAGTGTACCCCTGCTCTGAGAGGCAGGTGGTCAGTGGACGTCAGTGTCCCTGTTAACGAGGACAAAGAACCTGGTCATGCACAGGAAATTTATCAGCAGCTCATTTGCCTCCATAAACAGAAAGTGTGTGAGGAAAGGACACGCAATCATTACTTTAATAATGTGTGAGCAATGCTTGGCTTTGGGGATATAAAGACGACTAAAATGGAGAGACAATGAATTGTAAATGAAGACAGATGTGCTGCCTTCGAGAGACTTGCAATTTAGTTGAGAGAGAAGCTTTAAGCTGCTCTCTCCCAGATGCTGGTAGAGATAATGGCAATAGTATGGGAGACTCTTATTTATGTGTTGTCCCCATCCCCAATTTCAAAATCTGCCACAGAAAATGTCCCTGCTTGAACTGCACAAGCAGTTGTGAAGCTTGATCCAAGTAAGTTGGCAAGGAACTGAAGGCTTCATCTATCAAAATTTAGGCAGTACCTGGAACCCTGTGTGGCCAGAATAGGCAGGTGGTTAAGTGCTCACTGAATGTGGGAAGAGTTATGTGTATAGTGGGGAAATCTCTGACCTAGAATTACTGAATTCTTGACTTAATTCTACTCTTAACTTATGGTGTAGGAACATTCATTTAACTTTCCTGGGCCTCAATTTCTGCAAAACAAAAGAACTAAACTAGATGGCTTCTAAAGTAGATGTTATGGTTTATGATTTCACGAACTGCAAGAAAAATTCTTATCCACATCTCACATTGGAAAACATGGAAATTTTCAAAAAACAACAGCAACAACACAAGACATGCAGGGATTCTTGGCTCCCAATTGAGTATGAACATCAAGGTATATTTTGTACTTCTTTTTTTTTTAAATTAAATCTTTATTGTTCAGATTATTACATTTGTTCCTCTTTTTTCCCCCCATAACTCCCCTCCTCCCAGTTCCCGCCCCACCCTCCGCCCTCGCTCCCCACCCACTGTCCTCATCCATAGGTGCACGATTTTTGTCCAGTC
>NW_006293700.1:1632529-1639801 GCF_000327345.1 Myotis davidii
CCCCCCCCTCCGCCACCAGCCTGCTCCGCGCACTCTGCACCTCAGTGTTTGACTTCAGCACTGCGCCTTCTCTGAGTGTTGGTATGCGTTTCTCTTTCCTCCTAGTTGTAGGACTTCAACTCAGCCAGCGTTCCTGTGGTTCTGGGTGATGTCCATTCCGTCTTTTAGTTTCACTTTTGAAGTGGTTGTTCAAGGCAGCAAACTCCAGCGTTAACCTATGCCGCCATCTTGGTTCTCTCCTTGTACTTCTTATTAGAGAGAAAATCAAGATGAGAAGAAAAAGATCCTCACTCAGTGAGTCCAGGAGCTCAGTGTCAAGGGTCTGAGATGGGAAGGCCAGTCCATCCTCATCTCCATGAGGATAATTTCTCCTTATAATCACCAAGATGGCATCCTTGCTAATCTCCAGATAAAACCTTGTCAGGTTTGGATATTTGCATTTAAGATTTTATTCAGCCACATCCCATAAAAGGAATGGTATTCATAGGAAGGGATTTTCCAGAGAATCTAATGAGTTTGGGATGCCCCGTTTTAGGCGTTGTTATTTGTATTATTTAACCTGAAATGATTTCCCCTGAAATAATTTTCTCAGGTAAAAATATGGGATGGTTATGAGAGTTTCAGGCCCTTTAAAACAAATAATTAACATAAAGGCAATACTTAGTGAAGAGTAAAATGGCAAAAGATAGTTAATGCAAATTGGAGGGAGAGGAGACTGAGGGATGGCTAAGAACCTGAGTCCTTAGCAGGACAAAGGATGGGGGTGAGTACTAGAGCTCATTGGTGGAAGGGATGTAAAAAAGATTTCACCTAAAAGAGTAAATTTCTTTCTTGAATAAGCCTCCAACTGGAGCACATTTGTGGTATACAAAGTGAAAGAAACAATAAATCAGGGGAATCGGACTAGATTAACCAGGGACTCAAGCCAATTCAATAGGCATCTATAGTAAGAAAACGTTGCTCTACTTCTTTCAATCTTGAGGGCTTTGCGGGTATAAAACAGATTTGCAATAAAAAAACCACACTGGCCCTAGCCAGTTTGGCTCAGTGGATAGAGTGTCAGCATAAGGACCAAAGAATCCCGGGTTTGATTCTGGTTGCAGGCTCCTCGCTGGTCCGGGCTTGTGCAGGAGGCAACTGATCATGTGTTTCTCTCACATTGATGTTCCTCTCTGTCTTTCCCTCTCTCTTCTACTCTCCCTAAAAAATCAATGGAAAAATATCCTCAGGTGAGGATTAACACCACCACCACCACCACCAACAACAACAACAAAAAAACACACACAAAAAAATCACACTGAAGCAGCCATTGTTGTAAGTCCTAAACCACTCAAGAGATAGTCACTTCCATATGAACTTATCTTTTAACTTTTTAATAAAGGGGTGGAGTTGGGGAGATTCAGGCACTAAGAAGGATCCCCAGGGATCCTGCTTAAATGAATGATGAGTCAAATTGGTGATGGCAGATTGGAGACAGTGTAGGATTCCAAAAACTTGGTTGTTGAGTTGGTAATAATGGCTCTGTTCATGGAGTGTCATTGGAAGGTTCAACATCCTCAGGCTCCTTGTTAAAGTCAGAGAGGATATACCCTAAGAGTCCCCCTGAATGGAATCACCTCCTCCCCGTCGCATCCTATTGGGTAGCAACCAATCCTTTCCCAACAAGGGTGACTGTAGGTACCATCACTGCTGGGTCATATAACTTCCATTATGTGGGATTGGAGGCTATTTGGTGAAAGAAAGCAATACTGTTCCGATGGCCCAAGAATGCTGTCTGTCGCGTATAATTATTATAATCCTGGGAGGGAATTCAACCTATGGGTTTTCTTATTTGCTTCAAGTAAAAATTTGCTGATTCAGCATTGAGTGGGATGTGATCTCTATAATAAGGAGTTTGAAGGACTGTTGTGGAATGAGGCTTCAATCATCCCTGTATGGGAGAGTCTTTCTGTAGGCCATTCTGAAATTCCAAACACAAATATTTAAGAAAATAGAACCCCTTAAATAATAACAAGCAAAGTAAATGAAACATTTAATCAAAAACAATAACAAGAACTATATTTAAAAGCTAGAATGAACAGAAAGATGATAAGAAACCTATTAGAAGGGTAAAGATGTGTCAGTCTAAGGAAAACTAAAATACATGTAGACAATAAAACAAAGTGGTCAAAGGCCAGAAAGCTAAGCCAGAGAATTAGGAAAATAACAAAGTAAGTGGGCAGTATTTAGAAGCAAAAAAAAAAAACAATGACAACAAACACACATTAAATTAGCTTAAATAGTAAAAATTGCAAGAAAGACAAAGAAAGCAAAGAATAATGAATATTTCACAAAAGAGTGCAAACCAGAAATTAAAAGGTAAAAAGGGAAGAATTTAAAGGTTTACTAGTACAAAATTTAAGAGACTAGGGATTTTTAAAAAGGAAAAAAAATTAAAAAGTCTAAGGAATTCTTGGCCTCAATGTTCTTTTTAAGGGACTGACCTGGGGTACCCTCTCAGGTTGAGGTCCCCACCCATGACCTCAAGGAGTAGATTCAAGGTCAGAAAGCAAGTCCCTGGCTTCTCCAGCTCATCTTACATTGAGGGTCCTGGCTCCTGTGTCCCTCTAAAAATGTCCGGCAAATGGTGTGGCAGAACAGAATTCCCCACGTTCCATATAATAATGACAAGGCAGTCAGGAGGGAAGGCATACACAGTTTCTGACAGCACCTTGAATGTAGCAGCTATAAGTGTGCTGTCATTCTTCCTTGACTTGGCAGTTTCCACCTCTGCACTGATCTGCTGCTGTGGCACTGGAGGCAGACAAGTCCAAGAGAAGAAAGGAGGAAGAAGAGAATGAGTGTGTCCTGGGCACCTACTCTGGATCAGGCATTGCCCTGACTAGTACTAGGCTTTCTTTGGTCTTTACCCTATCTTAGAAGGTAAATCTTTAATGTCAGTTTTGAGGACGACAAATCAAAGACACAGAGAAGTATAATTTGCTCAAGGTCACATGCAGTGGTGGAAATGTGACTCTAGCCCAGCCGATATAGCTCAGTGGTTGATGGTCTACCTATGAACCAGGAGGTCAAGGTTCAATTCCCAGTCAGGGCACATGCCCAGGTTGTGGGCTGGATCCTCAGTAGGGGGTGTGCAGGAGGCAGCCAATCAATGATTCTTTCTCATCATTGATGTTTTTATCTTTCTCTTCCTGTCCCTTCCTCTCCAAAATAAATAAAAATATATATAGTTTAAAAAAATGTGACTCTAAAACCCTTGGAACTGTTACCAT
This sequence comes from Myotis davidii, assembly GCF_000327345.1. NCBI lineage: Eukaryota > Metazoa > Chordata > Mammalia > Chiroptera > Vespertilionidae > Myotis > Myotis davidii. The sequence goes on from NW_006293700.1 coordinate 1,635,802, forward strand.
GCCAACTGAGAAACAGCTCTTGATCCAGGGGACGCATGCTCCTTTCTAGAGTGATGAGGAAGCTGTGAGAGGGGAGGCTTTCCACCGAAGCTGAGCCAGGCAGAGAGTATCAGAATGCATGTGCCTGGAAGTCTGGTTAGCATGAGGGCGAAGCTGAAAGGGCCCGAGGCCTCCAGCAGTGGGAAGGTAGCAGAGAGTCTGGGAGTCAGGCTGGCAAAGAGTGGCCCCCAGACCACCAGCACTGGCACCACCTGTGAGCTTGGCATAGATGCAGAGTCTCAGGCCCCACCCTTACTTATTGAATGAGAATACCTGGGTGTGGGTGTAGGAAACTGAACAAGCTCTTCAGGTGTTTATTAAGCACAATAAAGTTTGCAAACCATTGCTGCAGGAGGACCAAGGAGCTGGACGTGGGATTTGGAGACATAGTAAGAGTGTTTAGATTTGGGGCAGAGGTTGGGAAGTGGATGGGGCTCTGAGCTAGTCAATAGCATGAAAGGTGGAATTTTTGTGGGAAAAATAAGGAGAATTAGGTGCTGTGATGATGGGGACAGTTGTGGGGCTGGGAAATGGCCTCTAGTCAAGACCATATTTCAATGGCCTCAGTTACTGGGAGCTGAGAGGCCTCCAGCAATCCCTCCCCTTATCCTGAGCTTCACTGCCTTAGGCTTGGGTATGGCAGGCCCCCTCAGGCGACTCCCGCAGTGGAAACGTATTATTCTGGTGTTCAGGCAGCCTGAGGTTACTTGGAAAGGTAAGTTCTCAACTTGGACTTATTTAAACAATAAAGCAAACATTTTACCTATCTTCTAAAGAGGCAAAAGCTAAGTACATCTCACAGAAGACAAAAGGGGTGGGTTTCCTCTAAGTTATACATTTTGTGCTGTGTAGGGGATGGAAAAAGAGATTGATTAATGCAGTCCAAGCCAGTGTGGGGACAATGTGGCATGATGAAAGTAGCATGTGCTCCAAGGAAAGACCTGGACTTGAATCAACCCTGGTCTGTGATGTCCTCACCAGTTAGCCATGAATCTTTCTGAATTATAGGCTCTTCATTTCCAAGAGGGGGGATGCTTCTCCACCTCTCAGTATTGGGGGGATTGGAGAAACATGGGTGAAAACATTCCTAATGGTGTCAGGCCCATGACAGCTGATAAGAAATATTTTCTGAATCTCAATTCTATACCTAGCCTTTGCCCCCACCCTTCAAAAAACAAAACAAAAAACAAAAAAGAAGCCAGAGGAAGCTACATCTTGCTCACCTGAAGAGTCCATCTTGGCAAGGTTTGCCAGCCTAGGCCCTTTGGAGAAACTGTGTCTTTAATGATCCCTTATGTATTTACAAGACATGTTCCTTTGCTGTGGATACTTCACATTTTCCCCATCTTTACTAGGTTGGGAAGAATGTTTGCCAAGCCCATTGATCAGCTTCTCTATGCAACATAGGATATTTTGGGCCCTTTCTCTGTCTTCTGTCTGGGTTATGGGGTCAAGGCTGCCCCTTCCCCTTTCCTACTGTCTTGTGTTTGGAGACCTTTGAGCTGGGAATGGGGTCCCCCTCTGGCCAAGATGAATAAGACTAAGACAAGAAGCAGCTGGAACACAGTATAATTTCATGGGCACTGATTTTATTGTAAGGCCGGGAGGACTATAAAGAGGGGATGTTTCTAGTTTCTGTAATAATCTCCTGTAGAGGGGTGGTGGGAGAGAAAGAAAAATCAAACAATCAATCTGTTCTCTTGCCCCGGGCTCCATAATTTGCCTTTTACTTTCTGCATTTTCATATTTGAGTCTGAAAAGCAGAGGACCAAAACAATGAGCAACAGATGTCCTCGCACAATCTGCACGGTCCCTGAATTCAGTTAGCATGCAAATTGTCATCCTAGGGCGATTCCCGGGGACTGTTGCAAAGATGGCAGGCCTGCTCTGCAACACAGATAGAGGGCATGATTAAAATGTCTGGATCCAATCATATGTTTAATTACAATTCCTTTTTTATCTCAACTACAATGACTGGTAGCTATTATGACACAATATTGAAAATGTGTATGACGCATGGTGGCACTTGGAAAGGCTGATAGGTGGTCTGTGTTTGATCAAAATGATCAAAGCTCCTCGCCAAGGAGAGCTCCTGCTCCTTCTCTCTCATCTGATTCACGTAGACGAGCAAAATATGATTTACAGGAGACAGTTGATGTGATTTTCATTCCCCAAAAGCAGGGCATAATTTTCGCAGCACCGTTTTCCCTAAAAACAATGGGAGCTTAACAATGCTTATAAACACACAGTAACAGAACCTATCTCTCGGTGTCTGCAAGGCGTCGCTCCTGCTCACTTTCATTTACTCTCCTATGTTCAAACACTTTGAAATTTTATTATTGGATTAATCAGAAAAAGACAAAAAGGTATCAAAAGCATGAAGAGGAGAAATTCTTAATTATTTCATTCTGTTCATACATGCAGATTGTTGGGGGGAGGGCGTATTTCAGATAGAACTACAAGTGAATTTCTCATGAGATGCTATATTGAGCATGAATATGAAGACTGACTTTCCCCATACAAATTGTGGAAGTAGCATTAGCTAAGAGAGAAAGACGACCCTTATCCCAATACAGTCTTACTATATTCCTGCTCCTGAAACTCTATCTCTTAATGATATGAACCAGTTTTATTCCAGTTTCTGCTTGGATCCAATCTCACTCTCCTCTTTGGGAGATCGGAAGTGAGGGTCGGGGTGAGATGCTTCTGGTCATGAAGAATATGCTGTCAGGACAGAATGTGAGGTTGAAGTGTGAGTAGTCAGAGCAGAACTGAAACTGGTCTTTGAAAAATGAGAAGCAGAGTAGGCAGTGAGGAGAAAGAGGGCACGCGCACTTTGGGTAGGGAAGATGAAGGAGATAGCATGAATGGAAGTGAAGGTGGGACCAGTGTACGGTCTCTGCAAAGCCACAGGAGTCATCCCAGCAGAGGTGATGGCTTACGTAGGGGAGGTGAGGGACACTGTGGAGGATCTTTTATCAGGTGTCTTTAACTTCCTAGGCTGTGTGCACCCCTGTCCTCTCTTGTGAGCTGATAATATTAGGAAGAGGCTGGGTACTGTGACAGTGTGGTCCAAGCTCTCACATAACCCTGCAGTGGGGACCATACTGGGTTGCCATAGGGCAGGAGTGACTGAATGTCTCTGTTTCAGGGGGTTCAGAGCTCCTAGAATGTGCCGAGGGACTAGATCAAGACTCCCCAGAGCAGTCTATGTCTATACATTGACTCTGAGGTGTTCTTCAAATTCAGCTCTCTTGTGATTAAGAGAAAAACTTTAGTTTAATGGCGTTTTATACTTTCTAAGAGTGTACTGCCTGTGTGTGTAGCCAAATACTAGGTGATTATCCCACCATGATTCAGACTGAGTTTTGCATTGTTCTTTAGGGCTGGAGATGGATCTGCCCTGATCTCCCCATGGCCACCACCTCACACCCATGATCTGCCCTGATCTCCCTCATGCCAGGAAAGCTTTGTTATGAACTTGGGTTCTAGGTAATTCTGTGACTTTGGAGTTTTTTTCATGAGTCCATTAGCAGCAAAATCTGAATCAATCTTCCAGGCATAATGAGAAAAGCATATTTTTAACTTGGGATTTATCTAGAATCTTTTCTGGAGGAAGCCTAAACATTTCCTTGGTAAAAATAACTCATAATGCATTTCACTTAGTTCACATTTTAAAATTCTAACATACTATAATATTATTGTATTAGTTTCCTATGGCTGCCGTAACTAATTGTCACACACTAGTTGGCTGATAACTACAGAAATTTATTCTCTCATAGTTGTGGAGGCCAGAAGTCTAAAATAAAAGTGTTAGTAGGGCCTCCATAGACTCTAGGGAGAATCCTTTCTTGCCTCCTCCAGCTTCTGATGGCTGCTGGGCTTCCTTGGCTTGTGGTCACATCACTGTAAGCTCTGCCTCCGAGGGCCCCTCACCTTCTCTGTGTCTGTGGAATCTCCT
>NW_006293700.1:1639816-1640863 GCF_000327345.1 Myotis davidii
TTGAGGAAATATAATACTCAACAATTGTAAGATATAGCAATTATTTAAAAATTTATACTTGTAATTTTTAGGATGTAGAATGATTCAAGAGCATTCCCCCTCATCAGAGACTAGGAAATAGGTTTCCACATCTCTGTGTTTAAAAACCCTGGGCTTGAGACCGGGGTCCACTATTTGCCAGCAGGCAGGACTCTCTGCCTGAGCTACAGCTTCTTCCTCTGTCATAGGGGCCGGTCACTTTGGATGTTATGAGGATAAAGTGCCATGTGATCACTATGTAAACTGAGGAATGGTATATGCAAGCATAGACAGAAGAGTTTGATGCTGTTAGAAGGACATGAGAACTTGCAAGGTGATTCACTTGGGGGAGGCATTAAACACTCAATATGAGGCAACTAACTGAGTTAGGAGGATTTCTTCATAAACAATGTAAATGGACATGTACCTACCACCTTCCTCTGTCATAGGGGCCGGTCGCTTTGGATGTTAGGAGAATAAAATGCCATGTGATCACTATGTAAACTGATCCATAGACAGAAGAGTTTGATGCAAGCATAGACAGAAGAGTTTGATGCTGTTAGAAGGACATGAGAACTTGCAAGGTGATTCACTTGGGGGAGGCATTAAACACTCAATATGAGGCAACTAACTGAGTTAGGAGGATTTCTTCATAAACAATGTAAATGGACATGTACCTACCAAAAAAACATCTTATGGTAAGTTAGATAATGACAAGACTATTTCCTTTGTAGTCCTTGGCACATACTTTGGTCTCAGAAACAGCTCTACTTAGAGAAAACTGTTGACTTGGTCATCTGCACTGTGCTTTCTGTCATTCGGCACCCGCAGCCTGTAGTAACAAAAGAGGAATCAGCAGTTTATGAAACCACACCAGGCTTATGGGAGGGTGGCTTTTTGGATAAACACATTTAACTGCAAGGGTTTTATCACTGCAAGAACATACACCAGAGAAATTTTAATGCATAGAGATCATCTTTACATTAAAATGCTAAGACTGTGTTTTCAAAGCCATTTGTTTTAATGGTG
>NW_006293700.1:1643160-1648660 GCF_000327345.1 Myotis davidii
ATTACAATAGCTAAGATCTAGAAACAGCCCAAGTAACCATCGGTAGATGAAAAAAGCTGTGGTACATTTATACCATGGAATACTATGCAGCAGTAAAACAGAATATCTTACCCTTTGAGACAGCATGGAGGGACCTGGAGAGTATCATGCTAAGAGAAATAAGTCAGTCAGAGAAACACAAGTATCCCATGATCTCACTCATATGTGGAATCTCGTAACAAAATAAGCTGATGAACAGAGTGGATCCAGAGACATGGAAGCATGGAACAGAGTGCGGAAACTCAGAAGGAAGCCAGGGGAGTGTGGGTGGGTGGGAGTTAATAAACCAAATATGCATAACCCATGGATACAGACAATAGGGTGGTGAAGGTCTGTGGTCGGGGGCGGGCTGGAGGTGGTCAATGGGGGAAAAGTGGGGACATATGTTATACTTTCAACAATAAAGATTTATTTTTTCAAAAAAGGAGGAGCACAAAGAATCTGTCATTCATACTAACCAGTAGCAATCCAGAAGGCAGCTCTGGAATGTCCTAGAAAGCAGTCTCAATTCTAAGGGGCATTGCTAGTTTTGCAGTTAGTTCTGAAGTACCAAATGATACCTTATCTTCCTGAAGGATCAGGATTGAGAGAGTTTCTCCAGGATATTTTTTGGAATTGAGGGTAACTTGGGCTGGTCCAGATGTTCCCATGGTAGGGCTAATGGGAAGGCCTCCTAGCTGAGCAGGTGTATCTGCCCTGACTTGGCACTGAATCAAACTCAGGTGTCTCTTGGTAATGGAGTCATTTGAATAATAAAAGCACTTGATTTTTTTTTCTCCAAAAGTCTCCCTGCAGCAAGGTTTATTTTTGGTTGGGTGGATGTGTGTTTATGATATTAAATGTATGAACTAAATAGGTTTTCTGGTTTGGGAAGTCTCATATTAGTCATTTTTGTAAAAATTTACTTTGTTTTCAAAATAACTGAAGTTGTAATAGCCCCCCCCCCATCCTCATATCTTGTGATGTGAATGGATAAGGTACCCAGATCAAAGTCAGAGTTTCATGTGTCAATTTCTTGTATTCAGAAGCAGTGAAGGACAGTTAGGAATGAAAGGATTGCAGAAAGGAGTGCAAGCGTGGGAAAAGGGTGAAGAATAAAGGGAAAAGCAAGCTAAGCAAGAGGACACAAAAATGGAAGCTGACATGTTCTAGAACATAGGCATAAAGATGACCCTTATAAGATTACCAAGAAATGTAAAGGATTGGACCAAGACTCTGATGCTCAAACCTCACAATTTGGAAAGAAATGGCTCTTCCAAGAGGGAGATGTGGTGTAATTCTGACATAGGATACCTGCCCCCAAATTGTGTGAGGGTCAAAGAATTTTTGGCAGGGAGGAATAAGTTCTGAAATAGATCCCAATGGGGAGTCAGTGGGAGCTTCCAAAGACGGAAAGAAAGTAAGTGGAGTAACCAGGTTATAAATAATGGGGTAACACATTGTCTGAAGAGCAGGAAATGAGTTTCATGAAGGCAGAGATCATGGGAGGAAATACTTGGTTTCCCATCTCTGGCACAAGGCCTGGCACAAAGTAAGTAGTCAGTGTTTGCACAGAGCTCTAATGGTGTAAAAATCAGCCAAAATGAGCAGGGAGGGGAAAGTATTTGTTAGCTAACAGGATAAGAACAGGGGAAAAGATGATGCTTTTCTGAATAAAAGGAACTATAGAAGATGACACAAATTAGCCTTTTTAAAAATTTATTTTTTTCTTTATTGATTAAGGTATTACATATTTGTCCTCATCCCCCCATTGCCTCCCCATCCCTCCCTCCCCCACACTCATACCCTCACCCCCCTGGTGTCTGTGTCCGTTGGTTAGGCTTATATACATGCAAACAAGTACTTTGGTTGATCTCTCCCCCTGACCCCTACCCTCCCCTACCTTCCCTCTGAGGTTTGACGGTCTGATTGATGCTTCTCTTTCTCTGGATCTGTTTTTGTTCATCAGTTTATGCTGTTCATTATATTCCACAAATGAGTGAGATCATGTGATATTTATCTTTCTCTGATTGGCTTTTTTATGAATGAAATTTAGGTTGGAAAAGTTAATCCTAAAACACTTTCTTGGAAAATATCTTTCTAAGTTTCCGATGATGTTTTCCAATCAAAGCATACCCACTTGAGAATATAAACACAAGATGAAATGAATAGCCCTACGAAATAGGCCAGGAACGGAAAGGCAGACAAAAAGCTATCAGTCAGATCTGTGATTCCGTTTAGTTCTTCAGTGCCAGAGGAAGATGCTCATTGTACCCGCCATCCCACCCGTCAGTAGGAGCTGATTGATTTAAAGATTGTTAAATACCTGAATTATTTTGGTGAGAATATGCAATGCTCCCCCGCCCCCGCACCCCCCTATGCCCCTGCATCCACTTTCTAAAACTGAGAATATAATTTTTTCTACGTATGATCCAAGTGAGAAATATTTTCTTCTTTTTCTGAATGACTGTCTATATAGCTCCAGGTGCTGCTAATAAAGTATTTTGTAGATGGGGACAAATAGGAAGGATTTGATAGGTTAAGAGACCCAAATCTGTAAAATTTTAGTGGAATTCTTGGCAATGACTGACTGTCATCCTTATTCAGGAGACAAAGCGGAGAAAAGAGCCTGACACGGAACACGGAGGAAATCTAGTCCGTAACTGTGGTGTTTCCTGAAAGGATGATCTGTCGGTGTTGCGAAGACCAAAATGTTCAGGAATATGGTCTCTATTTCTTTGCAAGCCACACAGGAGGCTGCCTGAGAAACTTTTCCTCGAGGGTTCAGCTGGTGGAGGTTCACACCAGCAGGTTGGTGGAGTAGCTGCCTCTCCGTGCTGGATCCAATAAAGAGATCAAGCTCTTCACTTTCCCTTAGTCTTTCGTGGAACACAGGCGGGTCTCAGAGCTATTCTTTTATGCTTTTATTAAATCTCTAAGGTTGAGATTGATTAACTTTTAGATTAAGCCACACTCTCAAATGAAGTTTAAAATGTCTTAACCTTCTAATAGGAATGGAATTCTCACCGTCATTATTAGAACTCACTGATGTTACAAATTTGTGGACGGATGTTATCCATTAAGGCAAAAGCAGAAAGGGGCTATAAAGTTGACTCAGAAGGCTAAGTACTTTACCTTCAGGGAAGCACATATAAAAATCTGTCCTGAACCGTATATATAGTAATAGTTAAAGCTTTGAACACCTGGTTCTTAACTGGCCAGGCAAAGTCATTTAAAATACTGACATACTTTCTACTTACTGTTATTTTGATCTTTAGGCAGGTTACTATTTTTATTATATGCACTTAGGAATTTAGCTGCAGTGATCAGTCAATCCAGAGGGCATTTACTGAATGCCAACCATGTGCCAGTATAAATCTAAGAAAGTTTTAGGTTTGGATGAGATTTCTCAGCTCCTGCATAGGCCTAATTCTTGGACTAATGGAAATAATGGTTACATTCAGTAGTTCTTAACACCCTTTCTTAGTGATTTGACAAGTTGACATTTTTCAGAGAGTTCAAAATCTGCAAGGTGCTGCATGCCTGGCTTCGTTAGCTGAACTGGTTGGAAACATGGCATTAATGAGGCCAAGGTTCAATTCCCATATGGCCTGGGTTGTTTTGAAGGAGAAAAACTGTTCCATAGCCAAAGGCTGTATCTCTAACACTGCCTAGCTTCTTGATTTACCAACATTAGCCATGGTTCAGAAGGGGGCTCACTCTAGAGAGAGTGGAGCTCAGGGAAAATCCTTAATGACTCCTGGATAAACAATGTAAAGTTCATATACTGTGATGATAGATCAATAGTGTCGCCTCTGTCAATAAACATCATTCTAGTTGAAATGGCCTTCACAAATGGGAGAGTGGAACCCAAGATTACCAATAATAAAAATCAAATTAATGGGATGTATGGAAAATAATAGCTAATATTTTGTTGTTGTTAATCCTCACCCAAGGACATTTTTTCCATTGATTTTTAGAGAGAGTGGGAGGGATTGAGAGGGGAGGAGGTAATGGGGGGGGGAGAGAGAGAAACATCATTGTGAGAGAGACACATCTTGGCTACCTCTTACATGCACACACCCCAGGGATCCAGCCTGAAACCCAAGTACGTACCCTGGACTGGAAATCGAACCTGAAACCCTGGGTTTGAGGGCTGATACTCTAACCATTGAACACACTGGCTAGGTCAACAATAACTAATTTTTATTGAGTATTTTTTATCTATTTGCTTATTGTTCTAAGCTTCTTTACATGTATTAACTTATTTAATCTTCATAATAACCCCATGAAGTAATTTCAATAGCCCCATTTTATTTATAAGGAAACTGAGGCATAAAATTGAAGTAGACATTCAAAATCAAAGTAAAAGACTTGGCCTTTAGGCAGGTTACTATTTTTATTATATGCACTTAGGAATTTAGCTGCAGTGATCAGTCAATCCAGAGGGCATTTACTGAATGCCAACCATGTCCCAGTATAAATCTAAGAAAGTTTTAGGTTCGGATGAGATTTCTCAGCTCCTGCATAGGCCTAATTCTTGGACTAATGGAAATAATGGTTACATTCCATCTGCTACCTCCTCACAAAGAAGTCCACATCTCCCTTAGAGAAAACAAACCTCCTGTTGGCCCAGTTTCCAACCCAGTTTTCCAACAGGCTGTTCACATCCAAATGTCCTTGTTTTAAACTTGAATTCTGAAAACCACTTTCATTCCTTAATCCACTGCATTGTGCCTTCCTGCTAAAATGTACCAGAGTAAGTCCCTTGAATATTATTGATTCTATCTTGTAAATTAACTCTATCTTTTCTGGGTCTTTTTGTTTTGCCCACCCTCTCCATAGTGTCTGTGGCTACTCTCCGACCCAGCCCTCATATTCATTATGCTGTGTCATTCCATGCTTTTTAAGTTTCTTCCATGCATCCTGTCTGTTTTCACTTACTGGCTAAAACACAAGCATTGCTTTAAGTTCTTATCCTTATTCCTCTCCTCTCCTTAGCCCATCCTCTGCTCTCACCCTTTGTGATCTCATTTTCATCCATTCACTCAACAGTGAACAGTGACTTCTATGTGAGAGATGCCAGAACTCTAATCTATGTAGCCTTGACTTCTCTTTCAAGCACCAGACCTATTTTTCTCTCTCTTTGCTGGTTATTTTTCTTCTGGTTGGCCTCCCAATATTGCAAATTCAATTTGTCCAAACTATGTCCCTGCCTCCACAGTATTCTCAAATCTATGCTCAAATTTATGCCTTACCCAGATGGAAATCTGATATATATGCCAGAACTCTAATCTATGTAGCCTTGACTTCTCTTTCAAGCACCAGACCTATTTTTCTCTCTCTTTGCTGGTTATTTTTCTTCTGGTTGGCCTCCCAATATTGCAAATTCAATTTGTCCAAACTATGTCCCTGCCTCCACAGTATTCTCAAATCTATGCTCAAATTTATGCCTTACCCAGATGGAAATCTGATATATATA
>NW_006293700.1:1649610-1650131 GCF_000327345.1 Myotis davidii
AGGGGAGATGAGGGGGCTGCCCCTCAGCCTGGCCTGCACCCTCTCTAATCCGGGACCCCTTAGGTGATGTCTGACTGCTGGTTTAGGCCTGATCCCTCCTTAAACCGGCAGTTGGCCATCCCTCTCGCAATCCAGGACTGCTGGCTCTGGCCTGGGTGAGGGGCCACAGGGGGTTTGCAGGTGGGCCATGACCCCATTGGGGTGGGTGGGTCTCAGCTGGGGGTGGGGCCAGCCTGGGTGAGGGGCTGTCTCCCTTAACTGCTTGCCCTTGCCAGCCTGATCCCCCTAACTGCTCTCCCCCGCTGGCCTGGTCCCCCTAACGGCTCTCTCCTGCTGGCCTGAACACCCCTAACTGCCTCTGCCTTGGCCCCACCACCATGGCTTTGTCCAGAAGGATGTCAGTCTAATTAGCATAATACCTTTTATTAGTATAGAGGCCTGGTGCATGGGTGGGGGCTGGCTGCTCTGCCCTGAAGGGAGTCCAAGATCAGGGTGGGGGTCCCCTTGGGGGATGGGGTGGC
>NW_006293700.1:1650371-1653443 GCF_000327345.1 Myotis davidii
CTCCCCCTGTGGGAGAGCACTGACCACCAGGGGCCAGCTCCTGCATTGAGCATCTGCCCCCTGGTGGTCAGTGTGTGTCATAGTGACCAGTCCTTCCCAGTTGTTCTGCTGTTAGGGTCAGTTTGCATATTACACTTTTATTATATAGAATAGAGGCCTGGTGCACAGGTGGGGGCCGGCTAGTTTGCCCTGAAGGATGTCCTGGATCAGGGTGAGGGTCCTGCTGGGGTGCTGGGCCAGCCTGGGTGAGGGGCTGATGGCTGTTTGCTGGCTGGTCACACCCCCATTGGGGTGAGGGTCCCTGTTGGGGACAGGGTGGGCCTGGGCAAGGGCTGATGGCCATTTGCAGGCTGGCCACACCCCCATCTGGGTGAGGGTCCCCGCTGGGGGGCGTGGCCAGCCTGGGTGAGTGTCTGAGGGCCACTTGGGAGCGGTTTGGTGGTCAGCCAAGCCCTGGGTTTGTCTGGAAGGATGTCCAGAAGGTCTCCCGGAAGGTCTCCTGGTCTAATTCACATATTACCCTTTTATCAGTATAGATTCTTCAGAACCTTAGGAGACTTAGTTTGATTCTTTTAAACTCCTGAGTTTCTTCTATCAAATAACATATAAATTACAGATAAAATTTTATTTTTTGAAGAAGGGTGAGAGATGGGGGAGAGAGGTGGAGGAATTGGGAGGATTTATGATAGTATTAAAGAGTCATCCTTATCTCTAGGCAACCATGACCTTTAATATTTCCATTAATCTAAACTTCTCTGGCCTTGCTGACTAAGGCTCCTTTTTACATAATCCTTCCCAGCAGATCTGTTGCCTTCACATTGATCTCCAGGTGAGCTGTTCTATGGCAGGAGGAGCAGGTACTTATGGTTCCAGGGGCTAGGATGGGATTTGGTCATCAATTCCAAGAACTGGGAAACAAAACATTTCTTTAAAGAAAATCTAATGTAAAATATTGTTACTTTGACATATTTACTATTGCTGTTATTCCTAAAGAACCAGATATAAGATTAAATGGAACAAACATTTCAACTATCATTCTATTCATATGATCTTTGGAACTGTGCTCAAGGAAATCAATTAAAAAAAATCTTTTTTGTTGAAAGTATTACATAGGTCCTCCTTCCCCCCTCATTAATTTCTTCCAGCCCACTTCCATTCTCCTTCCACCCCAACCCCTCACTACCCATTGTCCATGTCCATAGGTTATGCATATAAGTTCATTGATTGATCTCTTCCCACCCACCATCCTCTGCCTTCCCTCTGAGGTTCAACAGTCTGTTCATGCTTCTATGACTCTGGGTCTCTTTTTGATCATCAGTTTATTTGGCACATTAGATTCTGCATATGAGTGAGATCATGTGATACTTATCTTTCTCTGACTGGCTTATTTCACTCAGTATAATAGTCTCCAGGTCCATCCATGCTGTTGCAAATGGTAAGGGTCTTTTCTTTTTTATTGCCATGTAGTATTCAATTGTGTAAATGTACCATAGTTTTTTTATCCACTCCTTTGCTGATGGGCACTTAAGACTTGTTTCCAAGTCTTAGCTATTGTAAATTACGCTGCTATGAACATAGGGGTGCACATATTCTTTCTGTGGAGGGTTTCAGGTTTCTCAGGATATATTCCTAGAAGAAAATAAATTTTGGGAAAATTTTCAGATTATCAATTGCATTTAGTGTGGGTTTTATTTACACTTAATATAATGAAACTCTCAGTTTTCTGGTTGGCCAGAATGTGTAATCCAAAGTGGAAGGTATATTTTCTTAACATAATACAGTGTTTTAGAGACTCTGTGGACATAGATGATATTTCAGAGTTTTCTGATTTAATTAAAATAGAAAACTATTTTGAAAATACAATATCGCCAATAGAGCAAATATATTCATTCTGAAATTATTATTCCACTTTCAGGGTTGGTATATTAAAAATTTTTTTATGTAAAGAAGCCCAGTAATTGAAAATATCACCCTATTCTTCTGTAAAACATATAAAAGAATGTGGAACTAAAATGCAGTTTACTAAGAAAAGTCACTACTTGTCTTGGTGCACTGACAAAGTACTCACAGTTCTCTTTGAAGATCTAAAAGTCTGTTGTATCATGCTCTGGACAAGCTTTTAGATAAAAAAAAAAAAATAAGTTGGCTAATTGACCTATTTAAAACTCATCTCACTCTGTCTCCAGCCTGAAGACCAGAGTGCTCTTCTAAAGAGCTGGATTTTTTTATGAGGTGTTAAATCAATATTGCCAAATGTGACTTGGTGGAGCTTTCTGCAGCCTCACAGGAGAGTGATGCAAGCTTCTTGATCATTCGTGTATCTTTAAGAGCCTACGATTAACCCGTCTTATAAGGAAATGTGTGGGATGCTTTGGTTATATATAAATCATCATGAACAGAATGCATTTGTATTTATATAGGATTGGGGCCAGGAATACCGCCATATATCCATTTAATTTGTTCTGCAGATTTAAAATGTTGGCAGGATAGACTGTATGCACAGCATCTCGAGTAGTGATGCGTTCTTGATAAACTGGTGACAATGAAGAAAAATGGGTAAACCAGCTTGGATTTCCCAGACTTTTGCGGGGAGGAGAAGGATTTAGTTTCCAGAGTGCAGTAATAATCTCTTACCTTTATATCGTCCTCTCCATGTCACTGTGTGCATTATCTTTAGATTCATTGTGTTGTGTGAGCCTCACAGCTACTCTGAGAGCTAAGTAAGCAGGTAATAACCTCCACTCAAAGTTGAGGAAACCAGCACCCAAGAGAATTTGCTTGAAAATGTAGTGAAAGTGGTCTTCAAGTGCAATGTTTTTTTTTAGTACTTTCACCACTGTGTGGTTTTAAGAAGTTGGAAAGGACAAAGCCGTAAAAAACGTTAACGTGCAGCATTTTTATTGCTCAGGCCCTAGATTAAGCTGGTGGTTCAGTTGTCCATGGTTGGAAAATTGATGATAGAATTATCAGTCTACTTGAAAATCTAGCCTGAGAATAGCATGGAAATGCATAATAGAGGCAAAGAGGGAGTTTAGGCATTTAACCTTTTATAAGTAGGTGGAGGTGGAAGGG
>NW_006293700.1:1653486-1655384 GCF_000327345.1 Myotis davidii
TTAATTATTCCTAAGTGAATTTTTAAAAGAGTTTGGCTCCTAAATATATTGAAACCTCATTATAACGTTGTTGAGGTTCATGCTTTAGAATATAACCTTATAAATGAAATCTTGACCCTTTTTGATGAAGTCCCAACTTCTGTAATTTTATGAAGAATGTTATAGTCACAGGTTAATATTAAGGCTATCCCTACTTTCTCGATTAAAGAATAATTTCTTCCTTTTGATAGTGTTTTCTGAATAAAGAGGAATGAACCCTCCTCTTATTATTATATGGGTATTCGTGTGCGTGTCTTGCCTTTCCAAACTAAATTGTAAATTCTAAAAATTGGGGACTAAATATGATATATACTGGTTGCATAATAAATATTTGTTGAGTTAAATTACTTTTGTAAAATTTCCTGGGTAAATACTCTATATTCCATATCCCTATGCAATTAATCTCTTGTGCACATTTTAAATACTTTTTTTATAATGGGATTTTATAATGGTTCTAACTCCCTTGTCTATACATAAAATATCTATCTACTTAAGTAAAATAGGTTTCAACCTTAAATTCCATGGCTATTAAACATTTGATATATGCATGTGCAGAACATAATGAGTGTATGGCTTTTAGTAGTATGAAGGTCACTACGGTATCATTTATTGATTTAGTGCTGTACTTGGTTCAGATTCCAGCTCTGAAATGTCTTTGCTCAGAAACTTTGAGCAAATGCCTAGTATTCTAAGCCCTGGGTCCTCATCTGTAAAATGATGAGGACAGCTCCTATGGGTGTTGTGAAACTGAATGAGGTGATACACAGTATTTGGCATGTAGTAAACACTCCTACTAGTATATTAGATGTTATTAAGATTATTTTGAATTGAAGATATTTAGTGATGGTTATACAATTGCTTTTCCAAATAAGACAATTTTAAGATAAATGATATCCTTGATGGCAATTGAATTGGTGTCATAATCCCCCCCCCATTTGAGTAAAATGTTATAGATTTTATGTTTCAAGAGCAAAAGAGATATCATAAAATGTGTAGAAAATGAAATCACCCAACCAATTCACATTTATTAAAAATGTTTTTTATTAAATTTATTGGGGCGACAGCCTATATAATAAAAACCTAATATGCTAAGTGTCCGGTCGTCCAGTTGTCCATTCAACCAATCAAAGCATAATATGCTAATGCTATGCTAAGGCTGCTCAACCACTCACCATGATGTGCACTGACCACCAGAGGGCAGACGCTTTGATCAGGAAGTTAGCTTGCTGCTGGGGTCTGGCCAATCAGGACCTAAGCTGTCAGTCGGACATCCCCTGAGAGCTCCCAGACTGTGAGAGGGTGAAGACTAGGCTGAGGGACCTCCCCCCCCAAGTGCACGAATTTTGTGCACTGACCTCTAGTTGTTTAATAAAATCATATAGGTTTCAAGTGTACAATTCTATAATACATCATCCGTATATTATATTGTGTGTTCACCACCCAAAGTCACCAATTCACATTTCTAATTTATTTTGTTTTCATTATAACTCTGGACAGTAGGACCTGCTTAAAGTCATTTTTCATGTAACAAATACATAGTAAGTATTTACTTCCTTTGCCCTGTATAGTTCACTAGCATTTGCCTATTTCTGTTCTTACCACTACATTGTATTTTCCAAAGAAGACAACACCTACTGTCCCACATATGTCCTGCCCCATCTGAAATCACTACTGAAGTCACTTCAACGCTAAGATGCTAAATTGTATTTTAGGGCTGCCAGAAATCTTTTAACTAGCAAATGTTCACCAGATTTTAGGAGGCAAGTACTTCCTTATTACATAAAATCACTAGTTAAACGGTTGAGTGGTTTCTTTTATTGGAGTGGGTTCTGACAACTGCAGCAAAGGGAAGGGGCGGG
>NW_006293700.1:1655414-1676262 GCF_000327345.1 Myotis davidii
AAGTGTTTACTAAAGATGCAATTACCCAAGCCCCTTCCCTAAAGATTCTGTGCCAATAGGTCTGGGGTGGGGTCCCAAGTCTTTATCTTCAACAAGTGTTTCAGATGACTCTTCTGATCTGGCCAGTTTCAACAACACTATATATAGAAACCCATGGGAATACAAGAACAGCCTCAAAGAAACTCTCTTTATTTTCCTCCCATTTTAGACATACCAATAAGCAAAGAGAAACAGCAAGTAAAAGAACCTATAATATTATTTCTCAGAATTAGTACAACTGTTAAAAATTGTTACAGATGGGGGCTCTTGGAACCAGACTGGGTTGAAATCCAGATTCCTCCACTACCAGTGTGACCTTGGGCAATTGTATAATTTCTTAGTGTGGTGATTTCTTTATTTGTAAGAAAGCTTTTAGGGCTGCTCTGAAGATTAAATGAGTCAATACATAGAAATGTCTTAGCATAGTCCCTGGAACTCAGAATAAATATTCAAGAAATGTTAGCCATCCTTCAAAATAATTTAAGAACTGTTAATAGTAGCATTTCTTCCACTACTATATGGCAGCAGCTTATATTTTCCAAAGATGACAATACTTCCCATGTCAATTGTTCTTCCACAATGTGACCTTGCTACTCTCCATTTCGAGAGAAGAGTGTATTTCCCCTTTCCTTGAATCTGGGTAGGCCCAACTGCTTTGACCCATAGATTACAGTGGGACTTCCCAGGCTTGGTCATAAAAAACAATGCTACTTGTTGGAATATTCATGCATACATGAAGTTTGATTACTCTGAGGCTGCCATACCTGGAGCAAGCCAGGTCACGTGACAAAGCCACACATAGGTGCTTTGATTGACAGCCTTAGTCTTTCATTCATTCACTAGAGGCTAGGTGCATGAAATTTATGCACTGGGGGGGGGGTGTCCTTCAGCTCAGCCTGCACCCTTTCTAATCTGGGACCCCTCAGGGGATGTCTGACTGCTGGTTTAGGCCTGATCCCTATGGACATCCCTCTCACAATCCGGGAATGCTGGCTCCCAACTGCTGGCCTGCTTGCCTGCCTGATTGCCCCTAATCACTTCTGCCTGCCAGCCTGATGATCCCCTAACCCAGGGGTGGGCAAACTTTTTGACTCCAGGGCCACAATGGGTTCTTAAACTGGACCAGAGGGCCGGAACAAAAGCATGGATGGAGTGTTTGTGTGAACTAATATAAATTCAAAGTAAACATCATTACATAAAAGGGTACGGTCTTTTTTTTTCAATAGTTTTATTCATTTCAAACGGGCCGAATCTGGCCCGCGGGCCGTAGTTTGCCGACGGCTGCCCTAACCACTCCCCTGCCGGCCTGGTCACCCCTAACTGCCCTCCCCTGCAGGCCCAGTTGCCTCCCCTGCCAGCCATCTTGTGGCAGCCATCTTGTGATGACATGTGGTGTGGCCACCTTGTTCCCACATGGGGGCTGCCATCTTGTGCAAGGGCATGATGGTCAGTTTGCTTATTACCTCTTTATTATATAGGATTCCAGCCAAGTCCTGTGTGTGAAGGAGCCTCCAGGTAATTGCAGCCTCTTATTGTTGAGTCCCCACCACCTTTCAAGTATTCCCAGCTGAGATAGGTCCCAGGCATTGTGGAGAAGAGATAAACCATTCATGAATACCCTGTCCAATTTTCTCACCCACAGAATCTGTAAGCAGAATAAAATGGTTGCTATTTTAAGCCACATTTTGGAGTAGCTTGTTATGTAGCAGTAGTCATTGGAACATACAACTTTACAATTCCATGCATGTAGTAATTATGTCTTGTTCACTACTCAGTCTTTGTCACCTAGCACAGAGTAGTCCTCAACTATTTGTTGAACAGTGGACTATATTTTAAACAATTCCTCATTGTGGGACAATTAGATAGTTTTCCATTATTCTCAATGATTCCACTTATCACTTACAGTAAATACTTCTAAGTGGAATTACTGAGTCATAGAATATTATAAATGGTTTTGATATGGAGATATTAAAACATTCTGCCCACAAAGAATCATCTAGAGAGCCTGCCAAAGTTATTTCATCAGCCTGGACCCTAAAGTACTAACATATGCTAATTAAATGTACATGACTGAGTTATAAACCAGAATGATGACTTTTGAACAGAATACCAACATGTTAACTTTAAAGCAGGAGGTTTGCTAGCCTAGTGATTCTCTTCTTGTAAAAAGAAGTGCATAAGCTGTGTCAAATATCCCTGCAAACCTAATTTACCCTATGTGTTCTTGAATTAAGGCAAGATGTTAACAAGCCTAATGAGTTTCATTTCCTTTGGACAAATTTATAAGTTATTTTGTGTTGCTCAGGCATTCTGATATTGAAGTCAGGAATTTTGAGGCATAGTTGCTACAGCATATACTATTAGCAAAGCTACATACCAATAGTTTCTGAATTGAACACATCTTATCTGTCATTTGATCCACTTTGACAAGAGAGCATGGTAGCTAAAATAAGGTCCCAGTAGCAATAAACAGTGCTTTAGCATCTATTCCTTATATAAATTGATGAGCATCATTGCCACATCAGTGATTTATGTGATTTTGTAATATTACTGTGAGCACTTGCTGATTTTGGGTCTTTAGGTAAAACTTAGATTTTATAACATAAAATGCATTACTTATTGTAACTTGCTTGGTCATCAAATACCTTTCATATCATGTAACCTATATGGACAAAATAATATAAAACCATAAAGGCAGAAGTTTGAAAAATATGTGTGTGGGGAGTAAATTCCTCCAACACTGAAGAACCAATTAAGATGTTTAGAAGCATAAATTTATAACAAAGGGAAATTGATTACTTTTTTCCATATCTAGGATAGCTGGAAAAAAACTTTTTTTTTTTATCACCGAAAAGTAAACATGATGGAATGCAAAAACACTGGGACTTGGGATCGGAGAACAAGGGGGTTAAATTCTAGGAAGGTGACCTGGGACCTCATCTGTAATATTGGGATAATATTCTCTCATAGGATTTTCTAAGAACTAAATTAGTTAATACATAAAGGATTCAGTCACAATGAATGCAGCTCACTGGTGTTCAATAAGTGTTAGTGGAACCCAAATTTATCTTTCTAGATGTCTGTTGCTGACTTTCAAAATTGGGGTAAACATAATAATCCTGTATTTTTCTAGCCACCAGATAGTTTAATATCATGTTGATTTGTAATTTTCTCAAACTGTCAGGTTAGATTATATCTTTCTTTATTTAGTTATATTACTGATAACGAAGGGAACACCATATTTGAAAACCACCTCATAACATGAGTTACTACATAAATGATGAATCATATCTGCTTTGCCCGATTTTAGTGTCAATTCAGAAGGTGGCTTTTTCTCATTCTATTCTTTTTTTTTATTATTATTATTACAAAGGGTATTACATATGTGTCCATTTTTTTCCCCCGCCCTAGACAGTCCCCTAGCCTCCCCTATCCCCCAGTGTCATTCTATTCTTAATCTCTGACATTTTATCATATTTTTTAGAATTTTTTGATTTCTATGCGTTTATAATACCCACAAATGAAAATGTACTTACAATAATATTATTGGAAGTCAACTTAGAATTCATTTGGTTTTGTTAAAATTTCTACTGAATTAATTAGGAAACTGAAGTCCAAATAGGTCGAGGGAAGAAGAAGCAAACTCAATAATCACCTAACAAAATGCTTTCATTTTATGTATTTAGAGAGCTGGAGATTCAATTGGGGTAAAACATAGAGACTAGCTCTTGTGAATCACATCTTCTTGTCTAGTGCTTTCCCCAGTAACTTCTCTGTGATTTTATGTCATGAATTTGGTATTACCAAATTAATAATAAAAACTGTAGATAGTAACTTAGAAAATGCCTCACACTAGGTTTGAATAAAATTCTTATTAAAACATTGAGCAAGACTGAATGAGTTTTGAAGGTAAGACATGTTGAATTGGAATATTAAGTGACTTTACAGGGCCAAATCATCAGGTGATAGCAATCATCTTAGTGTCTTTTGTATATCTTTCATTTTTTTCTTGAGTATTAAATCCAAACAGTGACTGGAATACAAAAGAATGAAGTAAATTCTGGGATAGGTTTGAAGTTCAATTTGACTCCTTATGGATAAGCCATATTAAAGCTCACATCTGCATTTGGACAACAGGAACATAAAAATGTACATTAAATGCTGATAAAAGTTGTTTATTTTTATAAAAAAGATTTCATATTTTCTTGCTTACATAGACACCGAAAGCACGTATATATTTAAATGTGCAGAATTTACTAGTATACCTTTCTTCTTTACCCTAGAAGTGAATTACTTAAAAAAACCTTTTTTTCCCCCTGAGCTCCTCTTACAAAATGCTATTATATCAGATCAACTTACCAATTAACCTTTGTCAACTCAATAAGAAGCAGGATAGAATTTACTGTCAACTAATTTCTTTAGTCATCTCACATTTTTGTTATTCTCATTGTATAATCTTAGCATAAAACTGAGAGAAGCTTACATTAATTATTTTACTCCAGCAGTTCTGATGAATAATTTTGCTAGCATCCTTTCCATTTAAAAAAGTGAATGAGACAAGTGCTCCTTTTTTGGCTGCTATTTTTTTACAACTGTAACTCTGAAAATGGCTGAGGTGGAAATAAGAATTTTATAAAGATGGATAGATACAGTTATGTTTTTATTATTTGTAGTAAGGGAAATGAAAAAGAATACAAAAGCAAAAGTAGATTATTTGACAAAAATTTTTGTCAGTAGAACATTGCCGAAGAGCTGCCTGTGATTTTGGAATATTGCTTGACTGTTCTGAATTTGTTTCAAACCTTCTTACTTTGACTTCTTCCTCAACCTCCGTCTGCAGGTTACCTATGATGTTTGATGTTTGTTAATTGTTTGGGAGTGGGGAAAGGGATTGTGATGAGAAAAAGGATTATAAATGAAAGCACTTTTGCCCTGGCTGTGTTTCTAAGTGGTTAGAGAATTGACCTGAGCACCGAAGCGAAGGGTTGTGGGTTTGATTTCTGGTCAAGAGCATGTTGTACTTGGGTTGCAGGTTTGATCCCCAGACCCGATTGGGGCGCGTGTGGTAGGCAACCAGTTGATGTGTCTGTTTTACGTAGTTTACGTAGTTTCTCTCTCTCTCTCTCTCTCTCTCTCTCTCTCTCTCTCTCTCTCTCTCTCCTCTCTCCCTTCTCTCCCTTTCTTCCTCTCTCTCTCTCTTTAAAAAAAAAAGGAAAAAATATCCTTCAGGGAGGATTTTTTTTTAAAAAGTGCTTTTTTTTTTTTGCAAAATAGGGAGCTTCCATTCAGCACTTTCCACTCTACGTATGTGAAAGGAAATAAATGGAAAGGCCACAATGAATTATCTCAGGATACTGAAGAGAAATCACTGCTTATTTATAATAGAAAAATTCCTATATCTTTTAAATTGTCTGGTAATTTTCTCTTTAGGTGGCCAGGTGCAGTTATTATCTAATGTCTGTTATCCCAAGATGTCATGTAATGATATAAGGAAACTTAAGAATCACGAGTTTCTCCAGCTTAAGTCCTAAAATATGTCACCATGATGACAGCAACTTGGCAAAGAGTCAGAGAAAAGCCTTATTTTAATATTTTTGCAATATTGTGACAAGTGTCTAGTTGGGTTTTATTTAGGCTGATCATTTGATTATTATGTGGTGGAAGGAAGGCAGAGTGAGGGAAGGAGGGAGTGACTGCTGAGAGGTACAGGTTATTTCATTTTGATTTTATGAAAAATGGGGTGGTAGAGGCTCATTGACCCTGGTTGAATCATATGAAATTGTTGTTTTAATTGGTCAAAGTGGTTACATATTAACAATTTTATATGCTGCAACATATTAGGTAAAGGTGAACACCTATGCTCTCATTATTCATTAATTTAACAAATATTTATTGAGTCCCCTTGGCTGGACTACTGTGCTCTTCACTTTCTCTGGGAGTTAATGTGTTTTGTTGTTCTTCTTCTTATTGTTTTTCTTGGCAGAGTTCCTGATTTTTTACAATTACTTATTGATCTTAGAGAGAGAAAGGAAGAGAGAGAGATTTATTTGCTATTCTACTTATTTATGCATTCATTAGTCAATTCTTTTATGTGCCCTGACCCAAGACTGAACCCACAGTCTTGGTGGATCAGGATGATGCTCTAACCAACTAAGCTATTGGGCCAGGGCCTGAGTTCCTGCTTTTTAATAAGGGCCATTAACTTATACATGTAATTTTTGTCTTACTTTTCCATTTAATATATACTTATATATTTATAACATGAGAAAAATATTTCATGTTATAAAATTTTCATAACTATATTTCAAGGACATGAAATCTTTCTTTAAAGGGGATAATTTATTTTCCACTCTCTTATTTGGAGGATGTGTAGGTAGTTGGATTACTGTCTTTGAACAGAAAGTTTTTTTCTGTTATTTCAGGTTATTTCTCTAGGATAGAGTCCCCAAAGTGGAATTACTTGGTCAAAGGGTATGAACATAGTAAAATCTCCTGATACATGTCAACTGGAAATAGCTGTATGTTTAATACCGCTTGATATATGAAGTTTGACTCCTCATCAGTCACAGGATATGTTAAAAACTGTGTAAAACGACTTGCTTGCATGGTGGTCCAAACCATATTCAATGACAATGTCCTTGTCTGGATTAAGGAAAAGGCTTGCAGTTGCTGGTATCAAGAGAACCACTAGCTTTTCTCCAAGGGAATGGCCTCTGAATAAACTGATACCCAAAAGAAAGACCAAATTCCTGATGTGTACAAGATTTCTTCAAGTTCTGTTTGTAATTATTTTGCCTGGAGGAAATGAGAAAAAAAGAGACCAAGTGTCAGCCTATCTCTAGGGAATTTTCAAAAGAATACAATTTTCACACCTTGGGAAAGAAGATGTAAAAGAATATGTTTAGGTTTAGATAGTGTGTTTTGGTTTAAAATATATAATAGATCAGAGATAATTAGTACTGGTCAATAACATCTATCAAGCCTATTTTTAGATTTCTAGGTATTTACTATAATGTATCTTCCTAAATAAGATAAAATAATTGACTAATGCTAATTAGATCCTAACTTTCCTGAGCTGAGGAGAAAATAAACCGATGAGGAATAAGTGCCAACACCTGATGCCATAGCATTGGGTAAGACAGGCAGTGGGGAGCTCAGGGAGGGAGAATGGGACCACAGAGTCAAGGTGTGACTGCTGCGTGTGTTGTTCTCTGCTTGTTCAGATGAGGCTTTGAGGCCTGCTTAGCCTGGAGTCCAGAAATAGGGCTCAGCAATAACCAAGCCATGGGTTAAGTGGAGTCATTAACCTCACATGGATCACAGACATATCCAGCAAGGAAAAATGCTTAGACCATAAGGGAACTGGTGGTTGTCAGGGTCTCTCAGAGCCACATCCAGGGCAGGCAGGAGAGCATAGTAATTTGGAGCATGGGCCCTGGATCCAGATAGTTCAGGATAGAACCTGGTTGCTACGCCTACACTAGCTGTGTGACCTCAGATGAGTTACTTAACCTGTCTGGGCTTTAGTTTACTCATCTGTAAGATGGGGACGATAATAGTCTGTACTTCTGTATGGCTATGAAGATTAAGTGGTTTAATACACATGAACTGCTTAGAATGGTGTTTGGCATGTTGTTAGTAATGTTTATCTTTTTCCTTCCCATATATTAAAATAAGCACTCAAAAGGGTTACAAAAACCTTTTCGTATTTTAAAATGTATACATTTAACAAATTCACTGTTTACACACACAGTACCGTGACTGTATGGGTACCTTCATTTGAGGATCAAGTCAAAATTTAAACTCAAGATTCTTTGTGATGTAAATGTGACAAATGGGCCTCCTGGTGTATCTCATGCAAGACCCTTGTGGTTATGTCACTGCTTTCTTCCTTGATCCATATGCTGATTAAATAGGTGTCTTTTCCTTTTTTAAGTAGCTGGAATTGAAAGTGCTCCACTTAACTGAACTATTTGTTGGGCTAGGAAGGTGTCTGTGCTTCCCCAACATTTCTAGCTATTTCAGAGCAGCCATTTGTAGCAGAAAACATATTGCAGAGATTCCACACACTAGCACTCTGGAGATCTGGGTGGCTAAGCAGAGCATTGAGCCAAGCACCAGGGAGGGATGCCGTCAAATTGGGATCATTCATGGACAATCTGACACTGTGCCATTGAATGAAAAATTAGACACAGGTCACAGGAAATACTGCAGAATGGGAAAACAATTTATTTTCTCTTCTGATCAGAGGAAAATCCAAGACTTATCAATACCAGTCACCCCATACAGTGGAAGGTGATCTATGGAAGGAGTAGCTATGCTTGAAAATGCCCAATTCTTCGTTAAAAGTAGGGGATATTACAGGTTCTTCTTTGTAATTAGACATTGGAAAGAATACCATAAAATGTGCATACCTTCTTTTTTAAAAAATATGTGTTTTATTGATTTTTTTATAGAGAGGAAGGGAGAGGGACAGAGAGAGAAACATCGATCAGATGCCTCCTGCACACTCCCTACTGGGTATGTGCTCACAACTAAGATACATGCCCTTGACAGGAAGCAAACCTGGGACCCTTCAGTCCACAGGCCGACGCTCTATACACTGAGCCAAACCAGCCGCAGTTTGCCGACCACTGAGCTAGGGCGAATGTGCATACCTTCTGTGAGGTCTTTACAGAGACCTTACGTCTTGGTTAGACTTGCAAAAATCCTTGTGCATTAAGAAGACTGGTGTCTGAAATATGGACCAAGGAATGCTGGGCATTTTTAATATTCTAGAGAGCAGATACCAGGGAAAGGTGTGTTATTTCATCTCTGAAACATGAACACCTAGAGTTTCAGCAAAGAACTGCTGTTGACTTAGGTCACTTGTATATTCCTATAGTGTTTAAGCTCTTTTGCCTTTTAAAAAAATTTTCCAGACTCAATTTCTTTTATTTCTTGGAATTTAGGAATATTCAATTTACATATGAGGGTTTGTTTTGTTTTGTTCTTCCATCCCATTTTTTTCAGAACTTTTATTTTTTTAAATGTATCTTTTTTGTTGAAAGTATTACAGATGCCCCCCTTTCCCCCTCATTGACTCTCTTCACCCCTCACCCACCCCCACAGGCCTACCACACTATTGTCTGTATCCATAGGTTATGCATATATTCATATAAGTTCTTTGGCCTCGTTTGATAATTCAAGTTAGCTGTTATGGAAGCAGTTTTCATAGCTTTTTTATTCTCTTGGATAATCATTTTTCCTTGTTGCTCAATATCAATGTCTTATAATAAAGCATCTACTTATGAGATGCCAAAAGTAACTTTTATCTTTTGTTTTACTTTAACATATACTGCGATATAAAAAGACAAAATTTGTAAACAATGTTGGTTTTTATTTAAATTATATCCTTGGACAGTAAAATAGACTCTAGTAGACCTGAAAGATGTAGTTACTTAAAAATTGACTTCAGATTAAACAAAAACCTAACGATCTGATTCCAGGGCTATTAGCTATGTGTGAAAAGAAAAACTGCAAAATGTGAGTTGAAAAGATTCATTAAAATTCATGGCAAAACTCAGTGGGAATGAGTCAAATTGGAAAATATTGTGAAAGCCATAGCTGAATGTATGTTATGTCTCTAGGGTCATTTCTTTGAAATCTTTCTCACACACACATGCCATATGCATAGATTTCTATCTGTTCCAACTGTACTTAAGCTGACCGAAAGCATGTTAAATCTCTCAGAAGAGAATTTCCCCATTGTTCTGGAGAGTTATGTCTACCGCGGCCTCACACGGGCTCCCGCCAGGTAGTTCCCTCAGCTGTTGGGATCACTCAGCTGCTGTGCTGCTCTGTGTCTGGGGGGAAGAGTAACCAAACAGCCTCAGAGATAGGGACCTGTTAGAGCAACTGTGGAAGACGCTGGCAAAGATTAAAGACAACTGGAGAATTTGCTGCAGCAGCATGAAGAATAAATTACCAGAGTGAAGTAATGATTGATGAAGACGCTCCTAGAAACTCCTAAAATTGTTTGAGAGTATTCTTAAATACGTTTAGGAGTGCGTCTCTTTTTTGGTTTGTTTACGCAGAGAAATATAGTGTAGCATTGCTTATACTTTAAATTACTAATTTAGAAATGATTTTTATTAGACTTTTAAAAATTGGCGTGTATACTCTCTCACCATTGCAAGATTCTGACTTCATTTTTTATGTCCTGCCAACAGCCTTTTTGAAGTATGACAGTTCCATGGTGATCTAAAGAATAATTTAATATAGTGTCAACATTTATCCTTGATGTTAATAATTAAAATAAATTGGCATGTATTAACTTTCCTCCACGATGATATTATTCACACAAACAAATATATCAGCCTACTTATTTCAGCTGATCAATGGAAAGCTTTGCTCAGGAGGGAATGTCAGCAAACATTTTGTAGACTGGAAATATTTGACTTGAGCACATTTATAGAATAACAGGATTTATAAGACAGAGGTCTTAGATCAATATCATGTATTATATTTCTGGTGAGGACAAAAACTGGGGATGGCTAAATTTTGGTGTATAAGTTTATGTGTGTATACACATTCTAGATGGGGGCAGGAGGAGAAGTAGTTTTAGGAAAATAAAATACTCTTCCATTTCTAAACACTGTGTTTCATATTAAAGTAATTTATCAAGAAATTATAAGTTATAAATCTTTAGCTTATGGCTACAGCAAAGGCCTCAGCTTGAACCCTAGCTCTCTATTCTCTGAGATTCCAGCACATCTGAAAGGTTTGTCACATCTTGTCTGGGAACAATTTGAAAAAAGTCCAAGAAGTCTCCTGAGAAGCAGTGGGTCATCCTAAGGAAGAGTCATTCTAACTCAAAGAGTAGGTAGAGGAACAAGGGCCTGTGTGAACGAGGGGACAGTTTTCATATATGTTACTCATCTTTGTCTTCTATGAGCTCTTTTTTTCTTTGGGGTTTGTGCCAGATCCCAGTAGAGAAGTTTCAAAAAGAAACCAGCAAGATAGCCTTTTCATTTGTTTTTTTTTTTTTACTGAAATGTCTGAGATACTAGGGAGTAGAAGGTGGCTCCACTTTTGTGAGTCGGGTAGCAGAGTGTGGGAGGAAGCGGGACCTCCATGTACAACTGAGCAGGTTGTGTGCAGTGCACAACTCCAGGGGTGGGAGTGCGTCACATAATAAGTCATAGGCAAGGACCCTCCGAAAAGGTATTCTCTCCACTTCATTAGAGGGACCTCTGGTGTAGGGTGCCATCATGAGCACTTGAGGCTACTAGAGCTTTGGCAAGATGCAGCTTTGATGTAGTACATGCCTGGGACATGGAGGGCTTGAGAGGTTGGAGAGGTTTTAGAGAGTTAATAGCCTCATGCCTGGTAGGAGGTGTCACTCATCCAAGTAGAAGGAGAAGAGGAGAGGAAGAATGCCATGTGGGAGCTGGCAGGAGTCTGGGTTGTGAGCCCACTGAAGATATCCAGGAGGGACTCCAAGACTGGGAGGAAGTCAAACTGTGGGAGAAAATACAAAACTAAAGAAGAAACAGTGTTTTGTGACTTGAACTCCTCCAAACTCATGTAGCTCCTGGAAAAGTGGATTCTCTATCTTATAGTCATTTTATACTTGTGAAAAGAAAAACCAAGAACTCATTATTTGGTAATAAAGACTGTAACTGTCCCTACTTATGGGATGACCATTAAGTATGAGGGAATATCAGCATTCCCTGAAATGGGAGCGCATAGGCTGTGAGTGCAGTTTCTTCCTGAAGGCTGACATGAGCCCAGGACTGAAAGGTGGTGGGGCAGGAGCAGCTGAGATTCTCAAGGCCATCAAGGGAGGTCCCCCTTTGTGCGGTTAGTATTTCAGGCAGCTGTATCCCTTCTGTGCATGCATTTCTACTCTGCATGGCCCGCCTCATTTCTACTAGAATTGCTTTTCAAATAAGAGACTGAACCTGCCCTCAGAGTGGATATGTGCCATCTTTTCCCTCTAACCTCTAACCCTATGGAATGATTCCATAGGAATTTTCATACTGATTGGGTAGCTGCAAATTTGAGGTTCATAGGAGTCAAACAAATTGCTAAAGTGGGCAAGTGGAGATGGAGTCTTCATTCAGGCCCAGACCAATGTCTTTCTACAACCAAGCATCTGTAAAGTGTTCTCTTAGAGCAAACTCCTGCATCCCATTGTGGGTAGGGGTAAAATACCCGAAGCATTTAAGTACTTTTCAGTGAACTTGCTGCATTAAATAGTAGAAGGTATAATTGTATTTTCACAGATACAGCAAATATGATTCAGTGCAGGAACAGTCATATCACTAAATCTTTCATCTAATTCTCGAATTTGGCAAATCTTTAAGTCATGGTTGATTCCCTGGGTTTACCGTCATATCTAACTTATGAAAGCTATAACAATGACTTTTTGTTCCTGAGAAAGAACACACATCTAATTGAGGTCTGTTTCTTTCCCTTTCTTTCTTTCTTTCTTTCTTTCTTTCTTTCTTTCTTTCTTTCTTTGCATTAAATAGTAGAAGGTATAATTGTATTTTCACAGATACAGCAAATATGATTCAGTGCAGGAACAGTCATATCACTAAATCTTTCATCTAATTCTCCAATTTGGCAAATCTTTAAGTCATGGTTGATTCCCTGGGTTTACCGTCATATCTAACTTATGAAAGCTATAACAATGACTTTTTGTTCCTGAGAAAGAACACACGTCTAATTGAGGTCTGTTTCTTTCTTTCTTTCTTTCTTTCTTTCTTCCTTCCTTCCTCCCTTCCTTCCTTCCTTCCTTCCTTCTTTCCTTCCTTCCTTCCTTCCTTCCATCCTCACCTGACAAAATTGTTTCATTGATTTTTAGAGAGAGTGGAAAGGAGGGGGAGAGACAGAGAGAAACATCCATGTGAGGGAGACACATCGATTGGTTGTCTCTGCAAAGCCCTTGCCGGAATCGAACCCATGACCCTTCAGTCTGCTGGCCGACGCTCCATCTATTGAGCCAAACTGGCGAGGGTGAGGTCTGTTTCTTTATGACTACATGGGATTCACCACAACTCTGGAGAAATGTGAACCCAAGCTTGGTTTTTTTGCTATGTCCATCGATTAGGGCAATTGCTTTGTTCTTGATGTTATATTTATCTATAAACAAGTGGAAAAACATAATAAGAATTATACATGGGTATTATCTCTTGTGCAAACACACAAGAAGAGTTGCGGGAAATTGGGTAAGAAAAGAAAGTGATTCATAGTTGGTTTGGAAAAGCTAGAGATCCTAGCACTGACCCAAATACTGCCCTGTCTATTTAGCTGTCACATGTATGATTTTTACTGACTAATTAAATTATAGACTTCCTGAAGGCAAACACTATCACTTATTCTTTGTACTGTCTGCAGTGTCCAAATGTGGAGAAAGTAAACAACCATAAAATTGTTTTTGTATTGAAATACAGACTTACAACTAACCTGGATCTTAATTCCTGCTAGGGCTTATGTTCTAAAACCACCTCCACTGCATCCATTTTATTTGACCTCCAAAATGGCCCATGTGCAGGAAATGAAATTACCATTTTATCTTGCAAGGTTCAGACCAAATGCCAACCTTCCCAGGAAGCCTTTCCAGGTTCCTCACTTTGGGTTAGATGTATTCTTTCTGTGTTCTGTACATACTGAACATACATTATTTTAAAATTGATTTGATTTGCTTGCTTTCTCTATGGGCCTGTGAGCTCTTTGAAGGCAAGACCACAAGTTTCTGTGCACTCCCTGCACTTTCCCCAAGTCCTATCACTGCATAATACATGCTCAATAAACATGTATATGAATGACTCACAGTCCTTTTTAAAAAGACAATTCATTTGTATGTAGAACTATACTCATTTACATATGGAAACATTTATTTATTTTAAAAATTTAACAGATTTTTTTAGAGAGAAAGAGGAAGGGAGAGGGAGAGAGAGAAACATCTATGTGAGAGCAAAACATGGATTGGCTGCCCCTGCATTCCCCCCTCCCCCGGCCTCCTGCACCAGGGATTGAGCCCGCAACCAGTCCAGGTGCACTGACCAGGAATCAAATCAAACCATTTCAGTGCATGGGATAATGCCCAACTAATTGAACCATATCTTTAAGTGGACAAACTAGTTTTTTACTAATTTGGAATCACTAAGAGCCATTAGCTGTGATTTAAACAAAATGTGAAACGACTCTTAAAGTGGAAACGATAGAAATTAAACCCAAGTTTTCAGTATGACCATGTTACTGGAGTATTACATTTTCCCAGGTCTACTGGCTTTTTTCATTCTAGAAGGCATTGGGAGATTCTTCCATTCAGTGTGTATGGGGAGTTACTAAAAAGGGGGGGAAATCAGCCCTACCTGGGTTGGCTCAGTGTGTGGAGTATCGGCCTTCAAACTGAAGGGTCCCAGGTTTGATTCTGGTCAAGGGCACATACTTCAGTTGCAGGCTCGATCCCTGGCTGAGGTGTGTGGGGGAGGCAACCAATTGATGTCTCTCTCTCACATCAATGCTTCTCTCTCTGTCTCTCCCCATCCTTTCTACTCCCTCTAAAAATCAATGGAAAAATATCCTTGGGTGAGGCTTAACAACAACAACAACAACAAAATGAAAAATCAACATCTCTCTTCATGATGTATGAATAGGACATTATTTAATTCTCATCTGTAACTGCTATGTAAAAGGACTATTGATATGTGACTTTCCTTTTTATACATAACTAAGTGAACAGGTTACTTGAAAAAATGCATTTCTTCTCTTTCACCTTCTGTCCAGCAGGCTGACCTCCGCATCCATGGTTTTCTATTCGTTGTTCTGCCACATTGCTTAAGGCTACCTCCCTGAGTCCTTGAAAGTTGCTTCTCTCTTCTCCTTTTTCATTTTTCAGATAATAGAAATGTATCTATTCTTTTCTTAACATATTTATAAAAGTACTTTCAAATGAGTCCATTGTTTGGTTCTGTTTTTAACAGTTATGAGACATTTGATAATTATATTATCATGTCTTTACTATCAAGTGTCTGGATGTTACCATTGAATTGCCAAAATGGTTTCCTACAAATCACAACATCACCATACAATTTAGGTTTTAAGCATAAGTAAAATGTGTGTTTCTATATCCATATTCTATGCAATCAGAGGAGGGAATTTTCTTCTTTGTTGATAATAATCATCATAGTGGCTAGTATTGTTCTGAAGCATGGCAATGGGGAAAGAGCTGAAGAGCTGCGTTGATGAAGCTTGATAGAGTTGAGTTTATGAGTTACAACTCTTAATCCAAATGAAATACAATTTTATTTGAGGTAGATCTGCAAGTGGGAGAATGACTATTAATTCGGCAATTCCAAAATAACTAATGTACTTGGTTTGAAGCCAGGTACACTGTGAGTTCTGCATTTAAGTGCTCTTATGGGAAATACAGAGAGAGACTTACACATATGGATTCTCAGAAGAAAATGCAACTGTTCCACACAAGAAATATTGAGTTATTCTTAGTACTTTTTAATGTGTGGTTGACTATATATTTTTGAGTGGTGCCATTTTTAACACTTGGAGTTTCAAGCCAAAGATCTTCATTTTCTGGAGTAATTTTAGTAACTCACCCATTCATATAGCAAGCATTTAGTGAGGATTGATAGTACAGTTCTGTACTTGATTTGATGAGAAATGCAAGGAAAGTAGAAGCAAGATCTATCTTCATTGAATTTAAAATATTGTTAGAAAATAAAACTGATACATGCATGTGTGTTTATATGTACACATACACACACGTAAGTAGAAAGCAAAATGGTACTGCAAGTTAATGTATTAAAAATACACAGCAAATCCCTGCTATGTTATTATGTAGGCAGCAGTTTCATAGCACCTGCCTTTGAGGAGATCATAATGTGATGGTGTGTGTTGGGGGGCAGAGGGGTGGGGTGATAATCAAGGAATAAAACAAAGATCTGAGTTGTCGGGATACTGCTGTTGACACAGCTACAAGTTCTATCTGTGAGACCTGGGAGAGTCTTCAGAGAAGAAGGGGAGTAGGAGGGGGTCTTGAGAGAACATGTAGCCAAGTTGGATTGTATGTACATACACACAGAGAGGGGAAGAAGAAAAGAGTCGTGTAAAATCAGAAAGCTTCCTTTGAGAACTGAGTTATATCTTGTGAGAAGTTTATATATCACAATCACACATATTTATAATTTGTATTATTTGATGTATGAATGTCAAAAAGAGAAAAATGGGAAGGGAACCCAGGCAGGAAAATTGTCACAGGCAAAGGAGCAAGAGTTGGAAATATGTTCACATAAGGAGAACATTCCACTGAAATGGGTTCTTTTACTAAAAAGAGATCGAATTAGATAAATTTAGGGATGACTCATGATTTATCATGTGAAATTTCATACGCAGCACGTAACAAGGTACTGCTATGTATATATTCCCCTCAAATGTATACACACTTTAACAACTGATAGCTCAATCTTGAAAATGAAATGTATTTTAATAAACACTGCCTTTATAATTATTCAAAGTGTGTGTATACATTTTTCGGGACACTATATATATGTGTGTGTATATACTAATGTATATATGCACTAGGTAATTTAACACTGTTATGGGTTATTAAGCAAGGGTGTGATAAAATAATGTGTAAGGAAGATTATCCTGGTAATGATATGCAGGGAAGATTCAAGTGAGGGAAATTTCTGGAGGTTGGGAAATGAGATGGGGCAGATTTCATAGATATCTGGAAAAAGTCAGTGGGAGCTTGGAGTAGGGTAGAGAAAAGCTAATAGATTAGAAGAGAAGACATATTTCAAAGAAATAAAGAAGTGTTAGAACTTGGTGGGTAGAGATGGGGTGTGAGAAGTCGTAGCCAAAGATGACTCTAATGTTGAGTTTTGGAGAGGCTAGGCAAAGAGTGCTGCCATGGACAACAAAAGGGGAAGTTATGCATGGATGGACCTCAAAGCTTAGTAAATGAAATCCACTGCACTTAGCCTGAATTTGCTCAAATAATAATAATCATTAGCTAGAATTCCATCTTCCTTTGTGCTCTTGTGCAATTCTTTTGCCATCTGTTCTAGGAATAACTCAGGATGTCAGCTCTCTTTGAATGGGAAACAAATTCTGAAAGAAGAGACTTTCATTTGAAAATGTCCTTTCAAAGCATTTCATTAAATTAAACATAAGACAAAGATAAGGAAAGCTTAACTTTCAACCACCTTACAGAATAAAGTTTGAAAAATTATTACAGTTGGGAATTAAAAACCCCCAACAATATAAAGTAAAACAAAACAAAAACTAGGTCAAGAAGTGACCCTGAGGCAAAGTCTTAAATCTTAAAGGTCAACAGGTCAGTATACTTTAAAAACTGTAATTATAGCTCTTAATTCTTCAACAAACCTACTGTGTCATGTTAAGGTTATTCACTCCCATATAGCATAGCCCATAATGTCACTTGACGTATCCTTATTGCTTCTCCAGGTATTAAAGAAGCTTGATATGTTTTTGTTTCATTAATCTTTTCTCTGAGGCCAGTGATGAGTTCATCTGACTCTTTTCCATCAAGTTGAAACTTCTTTTCAATTAAAAACTCATCTCTACAGATGGTATTAGCATTAGGAGTGGCCTATTCTGTCTAAAATAACAAATATTGAGATATTTCTGAACTTGCTCAATAAATCATTGGAAGTAAAATTTACTAAAGGGTTTCAGTTGTGTGTGTGTGTGTGTGTGTGTGTTTAAAGTGAGTAGAAGTTGAACTGATCAGAAGTTGACCCTTATACTTTATTGTTGTTAGAAGGATCAGTTTCATCTCAGTGCTTGGGCAATTTTGTTGCACATTAATGTGAAATATTGTGAATGTTTTAACCAAGCTATCAGCTATGAAATGGTTTATCCAAAACATTATGATTATAAAAGTGATAATAGAAACAGCCAGTTTTCCTGCTGTAGTGAGGGGAACAGCCATAACCCCAGGAGGAGAGCTCTCTCTCTCTCTCTCACCTCTTTCACTTATTGGGGGTGCAGAAGGGTAAAGCCGGGGAGTTTGCTACTCTGGAAATAGGGTCACAGTCATGGTGGCTATCAGACCTTGGTTTTTTTGGAACTATCTCAACTGCTTAATTTTTCTTCCCCAGTAAACTAATTTGACAGCATCAAGAGTTTACTTCTGGTTAGAATTGGGCATGTACAGTTAGGCTGTCTTAGGAACATTTCTTCAGATCCTCCAAATGATTTGTTGCAAGGCTTTAAAACTCATCAGAGCAGGGTCTTAATGATGCACCTTGTCATCATATTGCTCTCTGAGTAACTCTCCTCACAGGATTGTGTAGGCATTGTCTTACCAGTCCTCATAGCGTCCCCTGGAGCAATCAAGGACTCATATATTTTGCTCCAGAGCACATTGAGGTACAGAAAGGTTATGGTCGCATAAGTCCTTAGGAGGCATGAATCTGGAGACAACGCAACATTCTTTACACCAGGTAGTTGGCATTCAAGCAGGAGTGCCAGACATTCTTTATGGGAAGGGGATTTGTCTCTCTCCTGGGCCTCTGCCTCTTTTCTGCTGACATGTACAGTGCTGGCCTGGCCCTGCTTCATGGCTGCTGGCCACTCCAAAGGCGCTGTGTCTGGGTGCAGCAGCCATGTGAGAGAGGATTCCTCAGCTTGTGCAATGGGAGGCAACTACCAGAGTGTTCGTGCATGGACACAGGCCTCACTGCATGGCGATTGTGTCCTGGGTAACTGCTCTAAATAGCCTGGGGCTCTGCAGAGGTCACAGTCCCACCCCACACTGGGGTAGCAGGCCCATCTCAGCTGTACACGGCCGGCTTTGTCTGCGCCCTGGGTGTCCGTAATAATTAGCCCAGTGGTACTTAAAGTAGATTGTGACAAAGATAAAGCATTTGGAGTGGGTTATAGTTCATTTTAATCACAAGGGCATAGGCAGGACCAAGGAAATTGTGTGAATGAATCTGCTATAAGGAAAATTACTTTACATATACAGTATATTGATTTTCCGCAAAGAGCCTTCCCCCAAAGAATTTAAAACACACCAAATTAGGTTTTAACCAATGGCCACTTAAAGAGTGGTTCCCAACAAAATGGTGTATATCTGTGTCTCTTGGAGAGCTTTCCTGTGTGTGTGTGCGTGTGTGTGTGTGTGTGCGTGTGTGTACTCTTGGTGACACAGATTCACTGGATTTGGAGCACAGCCTGGGCTTTATAAAACCCCTCCCCCAGGGAAAACTGACGTGAAGTTAGTGATTCTTCAGAGAGCCTCACATGTCCACTTCCTCTATTCTTGCCACTCGGGAGTATGAAACATCCCGTGCAGAGAAACAGATAAAAGAGATTTGTGGTTTCCTGACCAGACAGAGGTGTTTCCCTTTCAGCAGTGTAACATAAAGAAATGGAGAAAATACCGTAAATGCAGCAGTTCAGATTGAGCCTGAAGAATGGAGTGGAAGGCATGTAAAGGCAGCTAGTCCCATCCCAGTGGGTTGTGGTAACAACCCAGTTCTCTGTTGGCTGCTCTACTCACTCTTCAAATAAAAGGACAGAGCTTATTCAGAGAAAAGATGACCACAAATTCAGACGTGGAGCTTATTTCTCCACCCCCTTGAGCCTTGGCTGAGCCCGTGACTGCTTTAATCAATAGGGTATGTCAGACATGACACCGTGTCAGTTCTCAGACTATACCTTTGAAAGGACTGGCGGCTTACACTTCTCCTCTCTCACAGCACTAGCTCTGGGTTGCTCCCTCTTGAAACCAGCTGCAATGCTGATGAGTAGCCCGAATCATAGGGAGAAGCTGCATTCAAGCATTTCATTCATTAGTCTTAGCTAAGCTCCTGGTGAGAACCAATGTCAACTGTTCGCCATCAGAGTGAGCCATCTTGGACATTCCAATCTAATTGAGCTGCAGGTAATTGCAGCCCCAGTCAACATCGTGTGGAGAGCTGTACCTCCCAACTAAACCCACGGAATCACAAGAACTAACATAACAGTTGGTGTTTTATGCCAGTAGGTATATGGATGGTTTGTTATGCAGCAAGAGATAACTGAACAAAGGGTCGATGTATTTCCCAGTCCATACCAGTCTGAAGGTAAAAAATCGAATCACAATTATAATGTCAATCTGGTATTTTTGGCTGTACCTTCACCTACTTTGTGGTAACTTAATTCCCTTCATGTTCTTCCCACATAATTTCTCTAAGGGATATCTAGAATGTATGATCTGTGAACCAGTTTATTTTTGGTTACCATGTGGCATTGGCTATTTTTTTAAAATTCTTGAGCTGATGATACCTTTGCTCTGAAGCAATTTTCCTTTTTCCTGCCAACACTAAAATTAGCAGCCTAGCCCCCAATGTATCTGAGAGCAGCACTGCTGTTGATGACCATGAGGACGATAAAGATGACCCTGGGCCTGTCAATGCCCAAAGGTGAAGGCCCTGATACCTATACCAAGGTGACATCTTCATTACTAATTACTGGCACCATTGTGGTTGATGTTTTGGATTTGTAAGGTCACATGGGGATTTTAGGAAGTAGTTTATTATTATAATTGTTGATATAAGGGCCCATATCTATATACTTAAGAATTGTTTGTTTAATTGAAATAAAGAGTTAAGTCATCTTAACTCTTAGAATCTTTATTATTTTTTGGTAGGGAAGATTCAAATAATCTAAATTAAGAACCTTATATCAATGTTGCTAAAGTTGAAACACTTAACCTACAAAGAGACTGACCAGTGAAATTGTTATAATAGGGTCCAGTTGGGCATGCTTCAGGCTTTTCTCAGCA
>NW_006293700.1:1676318-1693237 GCF_000327345.1 Myotis davidii
GATGAGTACTAAAGTATTTGACTTGCTTTTTATTCTTTAAATAATACAAGTAGAAAAAAAGATTTTTCTCTTTAGACTTTAATGATAACCTTAATAACATCCTAGCCTAACAAATAGGAACTTCTTAAGAAACAAAATTAGGCAAACCAGAGGAGAACAGATTTTCATCTCTAATGTTCTAATTAGGTAAATGTTTAGTATCACATTTATTACTTTAATATTTTGGGATTATTTCTGAGAAATAGTTATATGTATTCCCCCTCTGTCTATTCTAAAGGGATGGTGTCTCCCTCCAGGAAAGTTGAAACAGATGGAAGATATTTGAAGTATAGGGTCATTGATTAAATACAAATTAATGAGATGGAAAAATGGGAGAACAAGAGAGGATAAAGGAACTTTGAGCAAGAAGGCATCAAGATAGAATTGTCTTCTGAGATTCTGTTCCAGAACAGCTTGATTCTCTTGTATGTGGTTTTGGAAAATTGGAGGGAAAAAGAAAGTCCTTGTTTCCTGGTCATTGAGGCATCAAGAGATTAATGTGAAAATGAAGGGGACCTTTATGCTTGAAACAGAACCCTCTTTAATGTTCTCCTTTGAGATACTAAGAGAAATAAGATCAGAAAAGGATTCTACTAACCGATTAGGCTATTTCCTACAGTAATTCGGTGAATGGGCAATGATTAATCCCCTGTGACATTGATGCGCTTTCAGTGTCATTAAACATCTTAGAAAAATTTAAAAGTTGGAAAGAACTGACTTACATATTTTTAACCAAAAAATGAATTTTTGGGGTCCATCTTCAGAAAGTTAAATATCAATGTTGGAGAATTATTGCTAAATAGATCTAAAAGTAAATTGAGTTCCTCTGAGTTATGTTAAACTTGGTAATTTTCATAGTACAGTGTAAGTAGGTCCTTGCTTAGTTAACTTGGCTGTTTTTCCTCATAATGAACATCTGGTTAAATTCTTATATACAATTGTGAAAGAATTATGTTTTTTGGAGATACAGTTCCAGGAGTACATTTGACACTTGGAACTCTCTTTAACCTGCCAAGAGATGCTCTGATAACTTTCAAATTTTGAGGCTCACTTTGTCAGACACATTGGCAAGAGGTCTGTATTTGAGGTGCAATACTTTTCGAAGTAGGACCCATTAGCCAATTTGGAAGATTGTGAATTTTTGTTGGAACAATGAAGTTGAGTTCTAAACCCTTTCACCACATGTTATAAATATTAACAATGAAGGTAATGTGGGTGGTGGAGTTTTTTTTTTATGAAATGGGGATTTAAATATTGGCTGAGATGATAATAAAGTCATTCACTGAGAAACAGAACAGGAGATTGTTTTAATTTTACATTTGCCTGATTTTTCATGAAGAAAAAAAGGAGTAATAGTTTCAGCATAATAATCAAATGTAGAGTCAATACTAATGGATATAATGGGGTAGGCCAAATATACAAGTATTGATAGTTTGAAATTTTGAGGAGGCACATTGCTTAGTAGCTAAGAAGGCAACTTTTATGGTCAGATTCCCTGGGCTTAACCAATAGCCCTGCCACTTAAAAGCACTGTGAACTTGAGGCGTACAGAAATTAAGCAGCTTACCCAATCTTCTCACCCTAGTGATTAATTGTAGACTAGAGTTAAATAATAGGACTGAACTCATAAAATAGTTGTAAAGATTTATTTTCTTCTTGATACAATATCTAGGGGCAAAAAAGAAGTGCTCAATAAATATTAGTTGTGCTATCAATTTTTAATAGAAAAAAATTGCATATGAACAAATTTATTCACTCAAGGAGAAACTAAAAA
The DNA here is from genome assembly GCF_000327345.1 of Myotis davidii. Taxonomy (NCBI): domain Eukaryota; kingdom Metazoa; phylum Chordata; class Mammalia; order Chiroptera; family Vespertilionidae; genus Myotis; species Myotis davidii. The sequence continues at coordinate 1,678,132 of NW_006293700.1, forward strand.
ATATTTTATTTGTTAGAATTCTCTAGTATCTTTCAGGTACTGAGAAAGACTATGAGGGAAAAGAGAGAATTTCCACAATTACTTAATGAATTACTCCTTAAGTAAGAATCTTATTTGTATTCCTTAATCTGTTGACTAATGGATTAAACTCCTTATTATCATTTCTTGAATATATGCTGAGCTGAAACACCTCTTCTAACTTGTTGGACATGGAAGATACTCTAGCATCCCTTCATTTTATTATTGAACCAAAATTATTTCAATGGGGAAAATATTCTGTGAGCACAAGAAGCATTGGTAACTCCAGAGTATGTTGCCTCTGCCACGTGGCTGGTACCATGGGGTACCACTTTGACACAGCTGTCAAGAGCAGCAGCATTCAGTCCCAAATTTGGTGAACAAAAGAAGAGAAAACATATGGATGAGCTTGTCATTTGCTCATCTGCAGAGGTAAGCCCTCTGGAATCTCAGTTTTGTGTTGCCTGTGAACTTAGTGTGTTTCCAAATTCTCATATAGGAAATGTAAAACTTTTCAATCAAGGGCCCTGCACCATTCCATAAGTCCTGTCAAAGTCATCAGGGTGTTTTGTTATATTTTGTTTCTTCAGAGAAAGAATCGACTCTATACATATAAATTACATATTCAAAGGGATTATTGCCTTAACATTTAGGGATGGTGGTAATTTACTAGAAAAAGATTGAGAGTCTAATTTATCAGTGTCAGTACTGACCAAAACATGGTCCCTCCTATCCTCTCTGGGAACTATTCCTGGAAATGCAGCTGGGTAGCACAGTTTATCACCCCTTGGTAGTACTTCCCTTAGTGTCAGATTGACACTTCACTCACCAAGCTGCCCTTTAAATATAATCTAGATTCCCATGTACTTTTCCTTTAAAGGAAAGAATGATCTGATCATGTTCAAGAGCCACTCTGTGCCTTTGGGAGTTGTGTTTATCCCTGTGAATTAATAGATTGGTGTTTTAACTGTCTCTCGTTAATCTCCAGAAGTCAATCACCCTGGGCCAATAGAAAGAAACAACAAAACCAACACACAAAACATTGCAGAGCTGGACCCAGCATGGGTTACAGTGGGCCTTTTCAAGATTTTCAAGATGCAGGCAAGCAAGGTCAGTCTGGGACAGTCAGCATCCCACTTTAACCTTGATCGCCTGCCACAAGGAACTAGAAGATCAGGGAAATCAAACCTCTCTTCAACCCTCCATCTACAGAGACATATATCACCTCATTCCCATCAGGCTCGGCAACCTTCTCCTTCTTCATACATTGGCAGAGAGTAGGAAGAAAGTAATTAGATTGACTAAGAAATTAGCAAGTATAACAGCCGAGATCCTGTAAGGTTTCCTAATCTCAGGTCCAATTATGAGTCATTGGCATGTCATCAGAGAAGACACTTGATTTGTGCTCGACATATATTCTTGGCCCTGATCCAATTCCATTAAAAACCCAAGGTGAGTTTTTATTTCTTACATCTCAAATTTTTGGCAAATATCCACAGAAGTACACTACCAAAAAGTAGTCGCTGTGTTTGTTTAAAGTCTGTCTTATTCAATGGGGTGATACTAGGCTGACTGCTAAGAAAACATGTCTGATACTTACAAAATAGTGAAAGCATATGATAAAAATTTGCCTAGTATTTAAACTTGTCCTCCTCTCCATGGCGTTTGTTGCTTAAAATTTTGAATCTTAATGTGGTTATAAAAACTTTTATCCTGGAAGAAATAAACTAACCTCCAAAGCTGTTAGAGCCCAGATAATAAAGTTTTAACTAGACATATCCTGTTTGTTTTCATAAAATCGAAAAACAATAACAAAACTATTTTTGTCCTTACTGTTTGACCTAATTCATTGAGCAATATTGTTAGAGAAAATCCATAGACCTTTTGAAAACCAGTTTTAAATGAGTAATACTTTTCCATGGTTTTAAAAAAAGTGCCAACCAAAACAAAACCTTGGCATGTCAACCTTTGCTGAAAGAAGCTGCCCTCTGCTTTACCTGTGGAAAGAGCAGCAAACCCCGGTGACCAGCCCAGGAAATGCCCTCAGGCACCAAACCTGCAGTCACAGAAACCACTAACAAGGTGATTTCTTCTCACTGACACTCCCTTCCCCTCGGGCAGAAATGTAAGGAAGACGAGCTACCTCATAAACTCCTGGCTACCTTTGCTCCCCCTGAAGTCACAAGTTCTTTGTTTAACTTTTCTTTCTGAACCCTGGGAAAAGTATATCAAGGTGATTTGGTCTGCCAAAAGCTTGTGCACTTAGGCACTGGCGCCGTGACAAATGCCTGTGGAGAAGAGAAAAGATTTCTGTGTTTCTCAGTGTTATTTTCTCCCTTGAGATGTTTCCAGAGACTTGAAAGGAGGGCTGTTCTGAGGAACTGATTGAACTTACTCATAGGAAAACTGAAAGTCCGCATGAACAACCAGCTCTCTCGGCCTCCACCTCTGGCTCAGCAGCCCAGGTAACTGGGATCACTTGTCCCAGAAATTAGAGCTGGAAAACCCAGAGCGGCCCTCATACCCTTATACCCGGCAAGGGGAGAACTGTCCCCTGTGGTTTCCATTGTTTTGTCTGCTTGAATTTTGAAACGTGCTTCAGGAAAAGAGTGCCCCCAATTTCCTTTGGGGGTTTTCTCCTTAGATGCAAACCTAGCAAACTTGTTCGGCTAATTAGTTGAAGATTTCTTTGGGTTAGGCTCATCTCATTATTTTGAGAAGTCCTTGTTTGCCTCCTCTGTGCTTTGTGGTCTTCTGAAATTATTCAATTCTCCAGTTTCTCCACAGCTGAAGAGGAGAATTGTATCATCATTCAAATAGAGTTTGGAAAAGACTAGAGAGTTGGGGCCATAGAGAGTGTTTAACCCATCATCTCCTCAAGTCGTTATATGTAGTTGCAACATTTCTTTAGAAAAATCTAGAATCTTGAAGTTGTAAATCTTGAAGTTGGCTTGCTGTGTGATGGAGATGTGGTGTCCAAGCACTTACAGAACAGGCTGGGCCCTGGGCCCTATGCTGGGCCCCGAGCCTAATGGGACTGTCTGACACGAATCCTTGACCAAATTGAGATGGTTAATAACATTTTCAGGGAGCACTTACCTCCACAGCCAAGGCTGTTCTCTTCTCTTACTGGCTCCCCCAGGTTTTGTTGATGTCACACCAAAGCAGCTCCATCCAGTGCTCTTACCTTCACTCATCATCCCTAAAATTATCACTTGGGAAAGCATCCACTAAACCAACAAACTGTTGAGCTATTGGCTGGGAACCCCTACTCCTGGCCACTCCAGAACATTTATAGTTAAGAGTACACACTGCCTGTAAACTGAAAGAGTACTTTTCCAACTCCAGAATTCCAGATGCTTGGGACAGAAATGGCAAGTGAGGGACACGTTTTCCTTTGTGGAGGTATTGAGGAGAGGGATGCTCATCACAACACCTCAAATGGGATGTGGTTTAAATAAAATGGTAGACAACATCTGAGAGCCAGCTGATATATTTATTTAACTTAATCTTTATGTCTGCCCCTATTTTGCAGGTACTATTATCATTCCTATTTTATGAATAAGCCTTGGGGAGTTTAAGTAACTTGCCCAAGTAAGAAATGGAATTGAGTTGGAATTTATGTAGACTGAGACTCCAAAAATCTCTGTTTCTAAATCACAGGTGTTAACAGTAGTAATGGTAGCAATGTTAATCATAGCAGTGAACATTTATGGAGGGCTCATGTACCAGGCATTGTGATAAGTCCTTCATATGTGTTATCTTATTTATCCACATCATCCCATGAGGTAGGTAGTTTTTATACATCTTCTTTTTATATGCAAGGAAAATAAAGCACAGAGAGGCAAAGTTTACATCCATTTAAAGTTCTCACTCAAGAATATATTCAAGGTTACATAGCTAGTAAATGGCAGAGTTGTGAATTTAAACCCAACCAAGCCTACTCTAGAGTCTGTGTTCTTCCTACTCCCTGTCCTCCTTGATGGCTCCATTTTTATCTTCACAGAGACAGAAGTGGTCCTGCCATGACACTGGCCATTATGACATGCAGGCCCGCAGACATTGCTTTAGAAACTGGTTCTCTCATAGCTTACCCAAGAACTCCTATACCTGCCCAGGACAGAGTTGGCACCCATATGAGGCAGGAAGATGACAGAGTGAAATTCCAGTCTCACCCATCAATTCCCAGTACCCTCTCTGGGCTCTCTTATGTAATTACATATATTCCAGGTAGAACCAAACTTCTCTCCCTTTAGTTTCTTGTCCCCCACTACATATATAAAACAATGATCTCAAAGCCAACCAAATGCTATCTTTCTAAAGGTCCTCTGAATTGACATCACATTGGACATTGCTTAAGAGTTTAGTTCTAAGAGTTTAGAATATCTATGGGATGTTCTAGCCTGAAAGTCAGCTGGGATACAGATGCCAGGTGTCTGTATCCCAAGGGACCAAGAAGTCATCCAGGAGAACCATTGACCCGAGGGAAGAAGGATCCAGGCAAGATACCCCTCAGTAACAAAGCTTGGCCATTAGTTGGGAAGCTGAGGTGACAATTCTGAGAATGGCCTGGTATATTTACAGCACTGTGAATACAAACTTAAAGAACTCTTACTCTGTGACACCAGCATAAGCAACACTGCGTGATTACTCACTCTTAGAGACGAAAGTGGCATTCTTCCTCACTTCTCATTTCCCAGGCATTTAGAGTTCATTGTGTTCCTGTGGCCAAAGTAGTTAGTTCAGGCTGACCACACAATCCAACTGGGAACCAGTCCCTGGTCTTTTGCAAAAGCAACTGGTAAGCAGAAGAGCTTATTTCCTTAGGGATTTAAGTCTGGGAGGATTTACTTTCTTGCTCCTTGTGGCCGTCTTTTCAACCCAGGACACCTGTGAATAGAGCCATGGTGAATGAAGGAGGGCAGATCTGAGAGGCAGAGAGAGACATCCTTACAGCCTCTGGATTAATATCCCTTCCTGCTTAAGCCAGTTGGATTTGAATTTTCTGAATTTTGTCACCCAAAATGTCCACATTGGGGCTCGTAGTGATGGATTAGGTCATTTTTTTGGTTAGATTTGTCAGGGAAAACCTCTCTGAGCATCTGGAAATCTGTAGGTCAAGGTGCTAATAGTGCACCATTTCCCCGGGATGGGATTTAGAGGGAATATTTTTTTTTAAAGAAACAATTATTTCTTTGTTAATGGAAAAATATTATATATGTAATTTCAACGTTTCCTAAAATTGTGTGACGGTCAACTGATCACACTGCTTCTTTGTCTCCAGCCGCTCAGTATTTGAGGTATAGCATTTATTCCTCTGAACTCACAGGGGTGATTTGTGAGAGAGCACACAGATGTGCTTTTGCACTTTTGCACACCTCATTTGTCTTCCTCCTCTGAGGTGAGGTTCAATCTTCTTTCCTGTAACTTGGTTTAGCATGTTTCCTAACCCAACATGTTTCCAAATTCTCTAATCTTGTGGGGTCAATTGCAGAGTTATTTGTCAAATAAAATAATGAATTTATTGCAATATCTGCAGACTGGGAGATGATAGTGACTAATAGCTTCCAGAGGCAAGATGGTATTCTCCAAAGGGGCTGCAGCGAGAAGGAACCAAATGTGCTACCAGATCTGTTTTCCTGGCCTATTACCTAACACATACTCGCACCATTCACATGAGGGGCAAAATGGGAAGCTTTATTTGAATAACAGTCCCTCAGGTGGGCAAGAGACTCCACTTAAACCCAAGGTCATGCTTGTCCTCTATTTGGCTGCTGTACTTCTGGGCAGGAGCAAGAATTGTACGTGATGGGGAGAAAAGTGGGTAGCGTGAGGCCCTTAAAATGATTGAATTTACTAGCTACTCTGAATTGGCTTCCTGTATTTCATCTTGGGGGGAAAAAATTCAGAGCAAGTGACAAAACACTACTGGCTTTTTTTAAACACCCTCGGGGGGAAGGTTTCTAACTTTTCAAAAAGTCTTTTAAATTGAAGCTTAAAGAGAATGTGAGCTGCTTTTATGGGCTCGCCACACAAATTCTGCTTTCACTGTCGGTGCATGTGAACTAAGTTCTCCTGGAGGTAGTCTCCACATCTACCAGGGACCCCTAGTCAAATCCTTCTAGCTGTTGAAGTAAGACTGCCCACTGCACAGCAGAGCACCTCGAGTTAACAATATTGTATTGTAGCCTGGCTGGTTTGGCTCAGTGGATAGAGTGTTGGCCCATGGACTGAAGGGTTGTGGATTCAATTCCAGTCAAGGACATGTACCTCGGTTGCAGGCTTGATCCCTGGACCTGGACAGGGTACGTGCAGGAGGCAACCAATTGATGTGTCTCTTTCACATAGATGTTTTTCTCTCTGTGTCTCTCCCCCTCCTTTCTCTCTAGAAAATCAATGGAAAAATGTCCTCAGGTGAGGATTAACAACACACACACACACAAACAAACAAAAGACAATATTGTATTGTATCCTTACACATCTGCTAAGAAGACAGACCTTCGGTTATGTTGTTACTACAAAATAATAACTAAAAGGGTGGTAGGAAAGTTGGGAGATGGTGGATAGGTTTATGGCATAGATTGTGGTGATGGTTTTCATGGGTGGAGACATATCTCTAAAATCATCAAGTTGTGTACATAAATTATGTAGAGTTTTTTTAATGTAAAAAAAAAAAATCCAAGTGGCCCATCCTACTCAACATGGAATTCTTATTTTCTTTTTCAATTCTAAAAATAGGGAGAGTGACAGTTGCTACAAATCTTCTGACCAGTGAGTCCTCTTGCCAGCTCAGATGGGAAGCGGTAGTGTGCTCCTCTAAGCAGACATTTGCATATCTTTTCTCTTTGCCTCCTTACTCAGGCTAGTCACGTACTACTTGGGAGTAATCGTCTATTAGGTAATTTTCCAATGTTTGGTAACTTCATAACATATTCTATTATTTTATTATAAAATTTCAGACATGTTTTCACATGTTATATCTTTGGAGTTAAAAGTACAGAGAATGGTGCAATGAACCACCATATACCCGTTACTGAGACTTAGTACATATTTGCTTCATTTTTTGAAGTATTTGAAAGTTAGTCCTGGATCTATAATATTCTATTCCTAGATATTTACTTTCATGGGTATCCCTACAATAATTCTTCTTCTATAAGAGCACTAGTGTCATTAAAACTTATAAAAATTAATATTTCTTACAGTAAAGAGAAATGATATGTTTTTTAAACTTTATGTAACAGTGAAAATATTTTACATGTTAAATTTTAGAACTTATACCCATGATCATCTAGAAATTAATATCATTGTTAACAGACAATACTTTTTCTTTTTATATTTGGTAAAAACCTTGATACCACATATGGAATAAAGATTTCTTGTGGTCTATCTTAGAGGTTTTCTTGAAAAGCTCATTGAATGAATCTGTGTCCGTTTTCCCTCTCACATTCTTTAACATAATGTTTCCCTGTTCAAAATACATGTGCTTTTGGTACTGTGAGTAATCATTTATTCCTTTATGATTTTTTTTTGTAGGACCTGATGGCTTACTGTGAGAACAGCTGAATCCCCTCTTATGCTATACTCCTGGTGCACATGAGAACAGATGACACATTAAACTGTTTCTATTCTATGGGGTTTAAGTCACTAATGTGTGAGGTGGTCAAGTATAAGAATTACGACGTTAGATTTTAATAGAAGGTCTCTCTAAGGACCTTGTTAGGAGCCTTATGTTTTTACAGTGTCTGTGGATGCTTTATAAGGAAAGCTATTGAAAGGTGACCAATGCAAAAGGTCATCTTGGACATTGGGAACACGGTCTAGAATCTGAGCAAAAGGCTTGTATCGTGTTCCAACTTGCATTTTACTCACTGTATGACCTAGGGACAGCCAATTTTTTCTGAGCCTCAGTTTCTCAATTTGTTATTGCAGCAAATAAAGTATTAGGGATTCAATGACTATACATATATATCCTATATATATTATATTGAAGAGTATAATACTCTTTATTGACATAAAATGGTAGGGGTATATTATGGACTGAACATGTCCTCTCCCAAATTCATGTTGGAACTCTAGTTGCCAATGTAACTATAGTTGGAACCAGGGCTTTTCAGTGGTAATTAAGTTTAAATAAATGTGTTAGGTTGGGTTCTAATCTAATAGCATTGCTGGCCTTAGAAGAAGAAGAAGAATCTCTCTCTCTCTCTCTCTCTCTCTCCACAGACTGAGGAAGGGCCATGTGAAGACACAGTGAGATGATGGTCACCTGCAAGCTAGGAAGAGAGCTATCACCAGAACCCAACCATGCTGGCAACCTGATCTCAGATTCCCCACTTCCAGAACTGTGAGAAATAAATTTCTGTTGTTTAAGATACAAAGTCTATGTTATTTTGTTATGTCAGCCTGAGCTGACTAGTAGAGGGTGTAAGAAAAGAATGCATTCTATGTACAGTGGCCTCCTTCATTCAACTAAAAGATCAGAATGGGTTTACTTTGTAGTAGGAGGAAAGTAGGTTACCACTGTGGAAAGCAGTATGGAGTGACCTCAAAAATAAGAAATGGAACTGCCTTCTGACTCAGCAATGCCACTTCTGGGAATTTATACGAAGAAACTTGAAATACTAATTTGTTAGAATATATGCACCCCTATCTTCATTGCAGTGTTAGGTACAATAACCAAGGTTTGGAAGCAGCCCAAGTGCCCATCAGTAGAGGAGTGGATAAAAAAGCTATGGTACATATACATAATGCAATACTACTTGGTTGTACAAAGAAAGACAATTTTACCCTTTGAGGAAGCATAAATGGATCTGGGAACATTATACTAAGTAAAATAAGCCAGGGAGAGAAAGACAAGTACCATATGATTTCACTCATATGTGCAATCTAATGAACAAACTGAACTAACAAGCAAAATAGAGATGGACTCATAGATGCAATGCAGGCAGACAGCTCTGGTGAGGTTGCGGATATTGGTTGGGGAAAGAGATTGGGCAAAAAGGAAAAAAGAGAGTGGTAATGTGGGGAGAAAGGGGGTGGGTGGAGGTAGAAAAGGGGTTTTTAGGGTAATAAATGGTGATGGAAAAAAATAAAGGGGAAAAAAGAAAGTAGGTTAGACATAATATAGCATGTAGAGAAAGAACATTGGTCTCTAGAATGACAGTATTGAGCTTCTAATGTTAACTCTGTCATCTGTCTGTGTGACCTTGGGCAAGTCTTAAAGAATAAAAGCCTTTGGGATCGTAGTTTCCTATTTTCTAAAATTAAGAGATTTAAAAAAAATGTTTTTCAAGGTCTTTTTTCTTCCCCTTAAAGGTTTGTTTGAGCTCCATGATCCTTTCCCCCTTTCTCTGATGAAGCAGTGAAACAGCTCAGAGCACTCTGGAAGGATTATGGAAGTGACTTTTTTTACCTTACTGGTCTCAAATAACACACAGGATTTACCTGGAAGTTGATCTGCTAATTTCTCCCTGAAGTTCTGTCTAGCCACGAGGTTTTCTAGTACCTGGTCTTTATTTTAAAGAATTTATAGGCAGAGATAATGGATTTTTAAATTCAATAGGGAGAAGCTGTAGTGAGACTATTAATCCATGAAACATTACTTTACCCTTTGAGAAAATGTTTGATTTCTTTTGAACACACACACAGACACACAGACACACACACTGTAGTGGGTTGAAAGGTGGACCCTCAAAAGATATGTCCACCTGGAACTTGTGAATGTGGCTTTATTTAGGGCAATTTTTGCAGATATAATTAAGACTTTTGAGGTGACATCATCCTGGATCATCAGATGGGGCCCAATTCCAATGACAAGTGTCTTATAAGAGACAGCAAAGGAGAAGACATGGGAAGACAGAAGACAGAGGCAAAGACTAGAATTTTGCAGCCACAAGCTAAGGACCACCTGGTGTCATCAGGAGCTGGAAGAGGCCGGGAAGGAGCCCCCGCCAGTGACTTTAGCGGGAGCATAGCCTCGCTGAATCCTTGACTTTGGACTTCTGCCTCCAGAACAGTAAGAGAATAACTTGTTATTATTTTAAGCCACCTCATTAGTTGTAACTCATTGTGACAGCTCTAGGAAGGCAATATACATATTCCTTTCTTTCCTATACTTTTATTATATGTCATTTCCCAGTAGATACATTAACTAGGTTTAAATAATTTTGCATCTTACAGAAGACAGGCATATTTCCAGATTTAAATGCCTAAGCTACGATGATTCTGGCATGGAAGGGTGAATAGTCATCAGCATGCCAAAATGTTTTGGTTGATTATCGAGGGGAGTCTTGTAGGTAATCAGAGTCAGCTCAGTTTTGAGAGGTGGAAGGACAACGGTAACGCTGAGTTAGAGAGCTTATTTTAACGTAAACAGCATTTTCAACCTCAGCACTGAGATTTGGGGCTTCATAGTTCTTTACTGTGGGAGACTATCCTGTGCCTTGTAGGGCGTTTGGCAGCATCCTTGGCCTCTCTGTACTCACTGCCTGCAGTCCTCCCTCCCTCACCAACCATGACAACTAAAAATGTCTCCACGTGCTGCCACGTGTCCCCTGGGAGATGCAAAATCACCCCAGTTGAGAACTACTGGTCTAAAAGATGACACAAGTATAAACTCTGTGATAAGGGTGAGGAAACTGCCTATGAAAAATACCCAACAATACATGAAAATCAACAAAGATTTTCTAAGGAGAACCATTTTCCTAACAATAACAAATACCTCTCCTTTAACCCAAAAATAAGAGAGGAGCTATGTGAGAAAAAGTCTGTCACATTCACTATTGTCGCCTGACAATTTTTGTTGTCAAAGAGGATTATCCTGTGACAGAAGAGAGATCTTTCCTCAGAGTAGATAGTGATATATATGTACATAAATGTGACTGTATATATATGTGTATTTCATGCTTGTGTATGCATATATGTATGCATATGTTGAAATGCTTACTAATAGAGATGGCTACAGGGTTTCATAGATGCTATTGTCTTGCTTGGAATTCTGAAGTTTCGGGGCGTAATGAATTGTTCCTGATACGATGAAGCAGATTAAAAGTATTTGAGGAAGCTCTTCTTTCAGAAAGGACTACACGCACATTGTTGTAAGTGAACATAACTGGAACAATAACGTTGTTATCGTTTTAAAAAAGCCCCCATTTCTCTCTCAAATCTAAGATTCCCCCAGCTAATACGACAAGAGTATTCTGTTCTTTTATTCTCTTCTCGACAAAGTGCTCATTCCCTACTTGGAACTTTGTAATCTTCCCCATCAATTCAGTGAGTCACCCAGCTGAGAATCCTGTGTGCTTTCACACACAGCTGTCTAATGTGCCCTATGTCATGTATAATTACAGTGAACACATCTTTCTAAAGATACACTTGTGGTAAGCTTGGGTTCTTTTGCTTCTAGAAAAATGTTCACATGCAGGAAAAAAGTGTCCTTTGACAACCCCTAAATTCTTCTTTAGCTAGAGAAATATTTCTCTTTATCTTTAAAGTATACATCTCCAAGGATGCAGACAGAAACTGAAAGTTGCTAAGAGCCGGCTCCTGGCTTGGGAATGGGGCTGAACTGGCTGGTCTAACAGTTCCTTGAGATCACACCAGAGCAACGCCCCTTCCCAGAGATGCAGGGATCATGAGATAAGCTCTGGAAGCCAATCGAGGATTCCTGTGGAGAAACTCCTGCGGAGAAATTGTAGGGAGTATCTTCTGGAAATTGGTTTTTAACCTGGAGCTTCATAAATCACAAGTGTTTCACAGATTGTCTACAGATGTTAACAGGACACGAGTGTAATTGACAAAAAAGGTAAATTAGCCCAGGGAGGTAGGAGGAGGCCAGCAAAGAGCCCCCAGGTCTCCGTGCACAGGGCTACGTCCCCTTGAGAGGTCCCTTTTGGCAGAGTGCTCTGTTTCGGCCGACAGCACACTCTCATTTTTTTTGCACCGATTCACACACTGCTGTGGTGGGGGCAGCAAAGTCACCCAGGCTGTGGCCCCGTCTGGAGCTGCCTCCCACAAACACAAAGTTTGAGAAATACCCCTGTTGCCTGAAATCATTTGTAAGAGGCCCGATCCTGGCTACAGGATGCACTGGTAGGCTCTAGAACAGTGATGGCGAACCTATGGCACGCGTGTCAGAGGTGACACGTGAACTCATTTTTTTGGTTGATTTTTCTTTGTTAAATGGCATTTAAATATATAAAATGAATATCAAAAATATAAGTCTTTGTTTTACTATGGTTGCAAAGATCAAAAAATTTCTATATGTGACACGGCACCAGAGTTAAGTTAGGGTTTTTCAAAATGCTGACACGCGGAGCTCAAAAGGTTCGCCATCACTGCTCTAGAAGGAAATGGCACCTGCTCCTGGCCCAAGGTCCGAGGCAACACGACTTGCCCCTTGGGGGCCAGCATGTCAATCGCTGTGTGGATGGATGTTCATGGCGTGGGTTCATGTCTTTTTCCACAGTTAAGTGGACGTAGTCCTTATGTACTCTTTTGCTTGTACAAGTGCTGGGGTTTGCCCACACAAGAAACTCCAAACCCAAATATGTAAGTCTCATTTGTGGTTACTAGGACAGAACCCGATGGAAAATTTGACCCTAAGTACAAAAATGTCATGTGAAAAAAACATCCCATGGTACAGAAATAAGGAAATAATTTTAAAAATGTATTGTATAACCAACACCTGCTTCCCTATATTTTTTCTTTTTTAAATATATTTTTATTCATTTCAGCAAGGAAGAGAGAGAGAGAGAGAGAGAGAGAGAGAGAGAGAGAGGATGAGAATAATTGATTGGCTTCCTCCTGCACGCCCAACACTGGGGATCGAGCCCGCAACCCAGGCACATGCCCTGATTGGGTATCAAACCATGACCTCCTGATTCATAGGTTGACGCTCAATCACTGAGCCAAACCTGCCAGGCTGCTTCCCTAACTTTCACAGCAGCCTGCCCCAGGTGAGGGTGACAATACCTCTGTCACCACTATCCGTTGTCCTGAATCCTCACAGTGGACTCACTGGCCGCTTAGGCCGAAGTGCCTGCCCGGTCTGGGGAGAACCTTCTCGTTTTGCCCACAGTGGATGCTCTATGGAACACTGAGTTTCTCTTTGCCTCAGCATCTCATCTAAGTGGCCCTTGTCTCACCTCAGCTCCAGAGGCTACTTTTGCTAAGTTTGGGGCAAGACCTTTCCTAGGCAGGATGGACTTGTCCCTTCCTAGTGGGAGCACTATTGGGTCCTTCAAAGCTCTCCTGTGCCCACAAATTATTCAATAATAATAGTAGCTTTTTTGATTTTTTTTGGCATGGACAATTACTATTTGTCTTATCTATAATAATAAAAGGGTAATATGCTAATTAGACCAGACATCCTTCCGGACGACCTTCTGGACGAAGCTGCAGCGATGGGGGTCAAGGCAGAGGCAGCCACCATGGCGGCGGGGGCCAAGCCCCTTACACAAATTTCATGCATCTGGCCTCTAGTCTTATAAATAAGATAAAATATTTAAAAAGATTATGATACTGCCCTGGCCTGTGTGGCTCAGGTGGTTGAGTATTGTACCATATACTGAAAGGTTCCAGTTTGATTCCTAGTCAGGGCACATGTCTGGGTTGTGGGTACCTTGACCCCCAGCCAGGAGGCTTTTCTGGAAATTCTGGAATACAATATGTTTCTTTCAGAATGGCTGGTATTTTATTTGTTTTCCAGCTTCTTGAAAACCATTCTGTAAGGAAATATGTGATTGACTTTCTAGGGGGGTGCCCCCAACACCTCCATGCTCAATTAGATCTGGAATTTAAACCCAGGCCTGTCTCCAGGATATGTGCCAAATTTGCTTCCATAGTTCCTCTCTGTCTAACTTGCATTTGTCAGTCACTGCTCTCCATTTTGGGAATAAAAGCTAACTATTTTTCATGTTGACTTCGCTTCTTTTTTTACTCTTTTCTTCCACACTTGGAAATGGGAGTCTCGTGTTTAAGAGACACTGTGGGTGTTAAGGAGCTGTAGGGTGGAGGGATATGGAGTTTGGGTTCTGGAGGCTGGCTCGCTGCTTTAAAATCTTCACCTTTCTCTATGACTGTCCATTTATTTTCTAGGTCTCAGAGTGGGGACAATTATGTTACCTTGATGTGGGGCTAAAATAGTTTACTCATATAAAACACTGACACAATCCACTGAGCTTGGCAAAGAAAGAGCCACCGCATCTCACCCCCATGGTCACCACTAAAGAGTTCAGTTAGCTTTTTGTTGTCAAGGTTGATAAAAGGCTTTTAAAAATGGCGGAGGTGGGAAGAGGAGGAGCCGGGGGTAGGTGTGCTTCTTTCCTACCCCAGCACATTTTTCCTACTTCATCTTGGTCTTTCTTGAATTAGAAGGTCTTCCTAAACCTGTTAGTGGCTATAGTAACTGTGGTGGAGCAGATTCAACCAGAGGAGGGCAACTTATTACATACACTTAACTCCACAGATCCTATAAAATACCTGGACCAGTGAACTGGAGCTGCCTCCTTCTTCCTGATTTCCAGTGCTATATTCTATCTTCAAAATGGAAACTTAAATTAAAAAGTCATTTAATCACTTCTCTTTTCCTTTTAATTTCTCATATTTTGTACAAAGGCTTTATGGGAATACTTAAAGCTTTAAAATGCTCCTAAAAGCCCTGTAAGAATATTTTCCAATTGGCCCCTTTTCTGTCTATCCTTATCACAGAACATGGTTTTATGGGGATGGGGGCTCTAACAGTGAACTCTTCGGTTTTGCCTATCCACAAATATTTTTTAATATAATTTCAGGTGTTTTTTTTTTTCCTGAGTGTGATCATAAGGAAGGTAGAAATATAAGAAAGATTTAAATTCTTAATTAGGAAAATCAACTGAGCAGTCCAATTTCTGAGCAGTCATCATAAAGATTAGTGGACCTTTCTGAGTGGTGGTAAGCCATGTGCTTGCCCTGAGCACCTCCCCTCTACTTCTCTCACCAGGGAATGGCCTACACAGGACTCTTAAAATCAATTTTCTCATTCCTTTCATTGGAAAAATGGTTAGCTTTGGGAGAAAAAGGATCAGAGAGTTTTTACTTTTTACTCTGT
>NW_006293700.1:1693429-1693956 GCF_000327345.1 Myotis davidii
AAAGGTTTTGAAAGGTGCACCTTGGACTCTATGCAAGTGAGGAGTTACATTCTGTGAGTAATAGGGACCTCCCATGCACCCTCTCCCCCTCAGGAAATTCCCAGTGGCTTAAATAAGTTAAAGGTCATTTTTATCTCATGGGAAGGCAGAATGGAGATAGGTAGTTGAAGACTGCCATGGTAACTTCATGATGCATCAAGCACTTGGACTTCTACGTTGCCACCTTTAGGATGTGTCTCTTGTCCTCGTGCTCCCAAGATGCTCTCTGGAGCCTAAGCCAACCTGTGCACAAATCATGAGGAAGAAGGGAAAGGGAAAAGGCAAAAAAGAACAGTTTTTTAAAACTCTGTTCAGTCCCTTCTGCTCATACATCACGGCCTGAACTCCAGCTTGTGGCCACCCCTAACTAGGAAGGAAGCTGGAAAATGCAGCGATTTCTTTAGTTTTTTCTAACTGAGCACAATGCATTCCTTAAAAAAATGGAATAAATGGGCTTCTACTGGAAGGGAAGAAGGGGAGATTAAATT
>NW_006293700.1:1697627-1711323 GCF_000327345.1 Myotis davidii
ACTGAAGTACCGCAAACCGGGTAGCTCAGAACTAGACACTGATGGTCTTCCAGCTCTGGAGGCCGGAGGCCGGCCTGCAGGTGTCGGCCCAGCCACGCTCTGGCCGAAGGCTCTCGGGAGGGGCCTTCCTCGCCCCATCCGGCTCCTGGGGCCGCTGCACTGGGCATTCTTGGAGTTCCTTGTCTCCGTGGACCTATGAACTCTCCCCTGTGTGTCTCTCTCTGCGTGTCATCTCCTTTTCCTATAAGGACTCAGTTGCCTTGGATAAAGGTGCACTCAATCCAGTGTGACCTCACCTGAACTCAGCACACCTGCAAAGACCCTGCTTCTGACTAAGGTTGTAACGGGGCAGCCAATGGGTCCGCGCTGCCTGTCACTACTTGAGCCAATTCAGCAGAGACAGGGTTGAATCCTATATGAGCGTTTATCCCAATACTGCAGGCAGTATGGGAGCAGCAGGTCAGCCACAAACATCTGCTCTGCACCCCCCATAAGGCAGCTGCTTATATTGGGTAGAAGGACAAAGATTACGTGGGGAAGTAGGCTAAAGGGTGTGCCGAATGGGCAGTTAACAGATATGCAAAAGGGCTGGGTCTTCAAAGGGCTGGCCTCTGGTTCTGTAGCAAAGTTGTTCATCTTTCCCCTATTTTTTTCCTGAGTGTGATCATAAGGAAGGTAGAAATATAAGAAAGATTTAAATTCTTAATTAGGAAAATCAACTGAGCAGTCCAATTTCTGAGCAGTCATCATAAAGATTAGTGGACCTTTCTGAGTGGTGGTAAGCCATGTGCTTGCCCTGAGCACCTCCCCTCTACTTCTCTCACCAGGGAATGGCCTACACAGGACTCTTAAAATCAATTTTCTCATTCCTTTCATTGGAAAAATGGTTAGCTTTGGGAGAAAAAGGATCAGAGAGTTTTTACTTTTGACACTGTATTATGATCCTGCCAGGGAATTTTACATTTTAAACATTTGAGCTTGGTAAACCAATGGAATAGATCTCTAACAATAGGGTGGTAAAGGAATTGTTAAAGGTGCACCTTGGACTCTATGCAAGTGAGGAGTTACATTCTGTGAGTAATAGGGACCTCCCATGCACCCTCTCCCCCTCAGGAAATTCCCAGTGGCTTAAATAAGTTAAAGGTCATTTTTATCTCATGGGAAGGCAGAATGGAGATAGGTAGTTGAAGACTGCCATGGTAACTTCATGATGCATCAAGCACTTGGACTTCTACGTTGCCACCTTTAGGATGTGTCTCTTGTCCTCGTGCTCCCAAGATGCTCTCTGGAGCCTAAGCCAACCTGTGCACAAATCATGAGGAAGAAGGGCAAGGGAAAAAGGCAAAAAGAACAGTTTTTTAAAACTCTGTTCAGTCCCTTCTGCTCATACATCACGGCCTGAACTCCAGCTTGTGGCCACCCCTAACTAGGAAGGAAGCTGGAAAATGCAGCGATTTCTTTAGTTTTTTCTAACTGAGCACAATGCATTCCTTAAAAAAATGGAATAAATGGGCTTCTACTGGAAGGGAAGAAGGGGAGAATAAATTGGCAGCTCTATATTCTCTTTATCATGAAGAAGAGTATATGAATATCCTAGTTAGAAAAACACTTTATAGACTAGAGTCAAATCCTAAAAACTCATTAAGAATTTTTCTGTTAGTCCTTTCTTCTGTCTATCTTCACTGTAGGATGTGGTTCTATGGGGTTAGGGGGTCTCACAATAAACTCTTCAGTTTTGACCATCTACAACTCTCTTTGAAGTACTTTCTATTTCTATGGTAAAACAACCCATCTAACAACCTGGAGCATTAAACACCTCCTTAAAACTACTCATATGGTTTACTCTTTAGCTTACAACATGGCTTACACCATCCTCCCAAAGAGGCAGTCAAATTGATCCCAGCCACCTGCTCCCCCACCCCTAGCCTTACCCCAGTTGAAAGGCTGATGGTGTAGAACAGCGGTTCTCAACCTGTGGGTCGCGACCCCTTTGGGGGTCGAACGACCCTTTCACAGGGGTCGCCTAAGACCATCGGAAAACACATATAAAATTACATATTGTTTTTTGTGATTAATCACTATGCTTTAATTATGTTCAATTTTTAACAATGAAATTGGGGGTCACCACAACATGAGGAACTGTATTAAAGGGTTGCGGCATTAGGAAGGTTGAGAACCACTGGTGTAGAAACACAAGCATCAGTCTTTTAACCAACAGCGCTCACTTTGAAGTCACAACTTGCTAAGCCACCCTGGTAACACCACCAACAATTAAATTTGTCTTTTTAACTGAAATAGTTGTCTGTGAATTTCTAAGTCAGTACATTTTGATACCGACCTGGTTCTGTAGTCTTGATTTTCTTCATTTCAAATTTGTACTCTTAACTCCTTAGAAGTTCTCTGAAAACAGTTTTCCACTATAAATGTTGCTACCCTTTCATTGTAGACCCTGGGCTGATGTCTTTACTATCCCATTGCCTGTAAGAAAAGTACTGTAAAGTGATTTTCCTGCCCCATCAGCTATAAGGTAAATCATTCCCTTATTACCCTTGCTAAATTATCTGCCTTTGGCAAGAGATCACACAGAAACTACAAACGGGTATAAGCACACCGCCTGCAGTCCCACAGGTCTGGCCAGAAACACTTTCTCTTGCAGACCCTATCCCCTTTCATGGAGCTCTCTTCCCAAGGAAGTTCCCTCTGCTATCATTTGCACAGTGAGTTTCTCCCTTCTCTCTACGTTACTGGCTTATACCCCTGCACCCGGATCATGACATTGAAATTATCTTCAATAATGAAGTAAAAGAGAAGTTATGAGCAAAGTGTGCAAATAATTTTATCAAAGAGAACCACCGACTGTTTTGATGCGTTTTAGCCGGGTAAACCTTTTGTCCATGAATTTGTTGCAGTTCCCACAATCACATCGTTTATATCCAATACATTTAAAGTTCATTAAGTCCCAGCTTTGGTGGAGGATTCAGCTCTGAAATGTCATTGTTTGGAGTGAGGCACAGATTAAC
Source organism: Myotis davidii (assembly GCF_000327345.1). Taxonomy (NCBI): domain Eukaryota; kingdom Metazoa; phylum Chordata; class Mammalia; order Chiroptera; family Vespertilionidae; genus Myotis; species Myotis davidii. Next base: position 1,700,648 of record NW_006293700.1, read on the forward strand.
AGAATGATTTCCTCTTCTCTACGCATGGAAAAGATTATGCCGCATTCAGTAAGCACCTACTGGAATTCTTAACTGCAGTTAAATCATGTTAGTCTTTTCCTTCGGGTCGAGGCAGAGTGGTTAAGCCTGCTGAATGATTCCATATAGGTGAAAACTTGGCATGGAGCCTTGTAACCTCAGGCAGTGAATCTGAGCTCAGCCACACATGTCTACACATCCCCCAGGATCCCTCATAATACATACGAGGGGCTAAGTTTTAAAGAGGTAGTGGAATTATTTCTATTTGCTCAAGAACTGAACAGAGCTATTAGGAAGAAATCTTCAAGTCCTCTGTGGGATGAAAATAATTCTCCCATTGCAAGACAGTGATCGGAGTTTTGTGAGCCAAGAAGGAAGCAGCTGAAAAGGGCTAGAAAAATCATCATGAATGTTTTTCCACTCCTTAAAGTCATTAAAATTGGCTTAAAATATTGAAAGTGATTTTTTGTCCAAATGGCTCCTCCTGCTATACATAACCTGTCAACATAATGGTTCCTGCTCTTTTGTGATTTTTCAAAGTGTTGCATTGAAGCAAGGAAAGTTTATTCAGAAACTCTACAGTGCTGATGTTTCTAAAAGTGTTAATACTCTCAGATGTTCCTTTTCATGGTATGATGTTTAAAAGAGAATTGGTTTTGAGGAAGAGTCTTGGAGTTTGATTCTGCATTTGTCAGCCATGTCCTTGACCCAGTTTGCACACCCTCTTAGCCTCAGTATTCTTGTCTGAAAAAATGGGGAAAATCATATCCAAGTTGCAGACTTGTTGAAGAGGTTACATGAAAGCCCCTCACATGGTACTTGGCACACAGTAGGGACTCAGTGAATGTTCATTGCCTTTTCCATGCTAGTGATATTACTTTATTAGTAAGGTTATTTTAGTATTCATAGTGGTACAATGGATTTATAAAGAACTAAAAGCAAATAAGTTATAGGAATCCAAAAAACTTCCTTTAAAACAATAAATGTATTGGGGTAACATTGGTTAATAACATTAGGTAAATTTCAGATGTATAATTTTATAATACATCATCTGTATATTCCATTGTGTGCTCACCACCCAAAGTCTAGTTTCCTTCATCATCATATAAACAAGGAGTTTCTTGGTAGGGATTCTTTATTTTGGCAGTACATATAGTATTGAGATGTATTAGCAGCTACAGTATGTCTGAAAGGTTAATTCCTAATCGTGGAATGAATGAGTCAATAGGAGAATACTTTTTTGATAATTCATAACAAATTCCTCTCCAAAAAGACTATCCAAATTTTGATCCCCCTACCTCCTGCCGCAAAAGGTATATGGGAATGCCCCAAAATCCATGCCCTGGTCCGAGTTGGATATTTTCAAAGTTTTAATTTTGAGGACACTAGGAGAGGTAAGATCATCTATTATATCGACAAATCATGAGTGCAGGACTTAAACCTAAAAGTACTGGGGAACCACCAGAAGGCTAAGTCATGAAGTGCTACCATATTTTAATAACATGACCTACTTTTCCCTTCAATTGGCCTGTACTTTTCACTGTTAATTGTTGGGTGAAAACACCCTGTCCTCCTTCCCTTCTCTCCAATGCCCCAGCTTCTTATTTTCTTCCAGGCTTGCAGGAAGTTATGTTTCCTAACCCAAAGTAATACAAACAAAGGATAAGCAGACCCTTTCTAACACCGTTCCTAATTGCGAGAGAAACTTCTCTGGGCTAGTCCCATACAGAATCAACAGAGACTGATACTCAAACTTGAGTGTGTGTAAAAATCAGAGCATTGTGAAAAATAAAGATTAGACTGTTCTCCTAAATAGGGTCATTCTGTAGATCTGGGATGAAGCCTGAATATTTGTGTTTTGTTTTGTTTTTTTTTAGTTGTTTGTCTTTTTAAATATATTTTTATTGATTTCAGAGAGGAAGGGAGGGGGGGAAAGAGGGAGAAGCATCAATGATGAGACAGAATCATTGATCAGCTGCCTCCTGTACGCCCCCTACTGGTGATCGAGCCTGCAGCCAGGGCATGTGCCCTGACTGGGAATCAAACTGTGACGTTCAACTACTGAGCCACAATGGCTGGACCTGAACATTTGTTTTTAATAACACCATAGATGATCCAGACAGCCCCCAAACAACACGGTTTTTGGAGATAGCCAGCTTTTACCTCACCAGACTCAGTCTCTATGAGTGACAAGTAGGCCCCAGACATGAAGCTGAGCTTCCCCAGTTACTGTGTTCTCTTTGCTTTGGGGCTGTGAGATGGATCCTGGGGAAGTGCAGCTAAAAAACCAACACTTGATGGTAGTAAAGAAAGTATTTCATTGACCTGACTCTTGGTAGGTAGCCTGAAAGCAGCTGTGCTCCTTGGCATGGTGACATCATACATCTTACCCACTGCTCTCTGCACTTCATTCTACCTGGACCCTTGTGACCTCTGCTGAACTGGAAAAACTCTATGGTATGGAATTGTGGCTTGGGAGAGGGAAGAGGGACAAGGGGAATCCATATTAGCTCTTGTTGGTTTTGGAGTTTTCAGCTCTTTAGTCAAGTTTGTAGACGTTGCTCATAATTGATTCAACAAGCCTGACTCTGATGACTTCTGATACCTTTTATTTTCCTGATCTTCACCTAGTACAGTCCCCAGTGCATGGCATGTAGTCAGAAAGTATTTACTGAGTGTTCACACGTGCACACACTCCGTTGACAAATTTATATTGGGAGTCTGATTGTGGGCAGGTGTTCGGGTCCTAGGGATATGATGGTGAACAAAATGGATTTGTTCTTGCCCTCATGGGGCCTGCATTCTAGTTGTCAAGTTCACTGACAACTATAGTTCTAAGTCCTACAAAGAAGAATGTATAAGCTTTAGTGGGAATGCGCAATTTAACTGGGAGATCAGGTTTAGAGAAGCATTCCCTCAGAGCATCCAAAGCCAAAAGGAAATAAACAAAAGGTGATGAATCATTTTGATCAATATAATAATCTATTTCAGGCTATTTTAAGTCAAGCTGCTTTGAAGAAGAGCTTACCAGGATCAACAAGTTTGCCTTCTACAGTAGTTCTATAATGTATAGCAATGTATAGTACTTCTTAATCATAGGTCCTTGGTTCATTCTCATGGGTGAGTAGGTATCTTTGGCCTTTTCCCCAAATATCTAGGCATATGCAAAGTTCCCTTTGATTTTTCCAATATCAGAGCTAATTTTAGGCCCCAGATAGGGCTTCCAGCCAGAGTGTTCATGGACCACCTCCTGAATGTGCTCTAGGAAGCATGATAATGCCCATCTAGAATAATGTTCTAGTTTCTCTGAGCAGTGTGTTTTATAGACAAATGTTACTGTCCATGATGGATGGCTTGAGAACAGCTCGAGCATCTCTATGTGGATGCTTTTGTGAATATCTCTTCACCACCATATTTTGGGACATCTGCTATTGGGAATCCTGTGAAATAAATTAATTTGTGATTTGATCAGTTTGTACATGTAACCTGGATAGTCCTTTTTTTGCTTCTACTATACAAATGTATAGTTATTAATACTTGTTAATGCACTCCAGTCCTGATGACACAGTGGAATGATTAAAAATGTTCTCTTATCCTCAGGGAAGAGGCTTATAATATGCTTATTATTGGTACCACTGTCGGGGCATGAACCCAGAAATGATTGTGGAGTTGCTAGGTGAAACGTCTCTGGGCTAATCCCATATAGAATCAGTAAAACCCAGCATTATTCAAATGTGGGTTTGCATAAGAATTAGAGTGTAAGGAATTGATGATGATATGATTAAGAAGCAATGGTTTAAACCCATCAAAATCTGATGATACCCATTTCCTTAGAATTCCTGAAGCGAGTCTGTGATGGTCCAGCTCAACACAACTCATACTTATTAAACACTCAATCTATTCCAGGGACACTGTGCGGGATGCTGGGAGGTGATGAAAGAATGAGGAAGGCAGTTTCCATCCTCAATATTTCATTAGCCTGGGGAATTTATAGGATATGTCATAATGCAGACTGAGCCGTAGCAAGGTAGTTAACTATAATACTGCTTTCCTACTTTCCTAGGATGCTGTGGAGCAGTGGTTCTCAACCTTCTGGCCCTTTGAATACAGTTCCTCATGTTGTGGTGACCCCCAACCATAAAATTATTTTTGTTGCTACTTCATAACTGTAATGTTGCTACTGTTATGAATTGTAATGTAAATATCTGATATGCAGGATGGTCTTAGGTGACCCCTGTGAAAGGGTCGTTTGACCGCCAAAGGGGTCGCGACCCCCAGGTTGAGAACCGCTGCTGTGGAGCGTATGTGGCTCATTGCAAGAGGGTGAATAACACAATAACACTACCTTTGATGTAGCCACCAAAGAGCATGCTCTCATTTTGTATCTTTTTTAAAATTTTCATATCTAATATAACAAAGCAATTTGAAACTGAATGAAACACCTCTGAAAATTATTTTATTGACCTACTGTTCACTTTTTAGCATCCAGTGCAATTGTTGTCTCTCTTGTGTGGCTGTCCTGCCTGATTTCTCACTTTTACTCTTTATGTCTCTTTCAGATGATACCCTTTCTCTTCCCACAGCTGACGAGGCCCCAAAGAAAGAACTTTGCCGCCTGAGAATTAGAACTTTTGACTACTCATATAAAAAAAAGCAACCGAGTTCTTTCCAGATAGTCTCTGAACAGCCATTTGGATCCAGTCAGCTACTGCACTCATTTACCTAAAAACAGGAATGTACCTTTGGCACCAGGGAAGGGTGGGGCAGGAATCTCAAACTGGAGTAGGCTGTCATGGGATGAGTTTTGCCACTTTAGGTGGCTATTACCAAGTTGACCTGCACTGAAACCCCTTGGTGAAGTGAGAAGTTAGGGTGACTTCTGCTGGGGAATGAGATGGAGCAACCTTAACCAATAATCACACAAGTGTCCAAACAATTGGTTTGGCTGAATAACAATCTTGACAAACTTATTCAGAGGAGACTGTTGATGTTACCATTGCAGATGCCCAAATGAAGCCACATTTGGAAGAAAGTGAGATCTGAGCTCCTTCCCCTGAGGAGTTAGATGGAGTTAGGATGTTGTGGTGGAGAAAGATGGGAGGTTGTTCCAGGTGATTTTAGGTGCAGTTGGAGAGTTGATAAACGTTGCTGCTGAAAGGCAAAGGCCTAATCCCAGAGGACCCTGTGCACCATGTCAGGGAGCATGACTTCCCTGGGACACAGGAGGAGGCACTAGTTTGGGTGGGTGGTCAGAAAATAATCATCAATTAACTATTTGCTTTACACCCCAAACTAAGCTACTACTTTACATGGGTTATGTCATTCAGTTTTTAGAATGATAGAGTGAGTTGAGGCATGGAAAAGCTAAGCAGTTTTTTTACATCACCCAGCTAGCAAACTGTGATGCTATCATTTGAGTTCAGTCTGACTCAGAATTCAAGTTCCTACTCATCCATTACGTAGCCAGATCGCATTTCTGGGCTTCTCTGCCACATGAATAGTTAGGCTCACCCAGTGTCAGGTAATGTGAATGCTTATGTTTTCTGGAATTTATTTTAATAAATATGAGGGTCATATTTTCTCAAGATGATCCTTTCTGTTTTAGAATCTGTGTTTCATAGAGGGAATTTGATGAAATGTGAAGGCTTTGGAGTCAAGTGGATTCCAAAGTGGAATTTGTCCTCAAATCACTGAGCATTTTGTAGTGTGGGACTTTGGAGCAAGGTACTCGACCTCTCTAAGCCTTAGTTTCCTCATCTGTTGGGTTGAGAGGAAAATGCTCACCTTGTAGGGATATAGTGAGGATTTGCAGTAATGTGTATAAGGCATCTAACGTAACATCTGGCCAAGAGCAGGCAATGGATAAATTATTACATTATTATTCATTTCCTTGAATCTGCCAACAGGGCTTTGGTATAATCCTCTGTAGTCATGGTCAGGGCTCAGCTGTCCAAAGCCAGTTACAGATGGGGCAGAGAACACCTTCCCCTTATTCCCATGATCCTCTGGGTCATGGGCAGAATGTATTTCAGAAGCTGCTCTTTTCATTTCCATGACACGTGCTTTAAAAAAATATTAAATTTCTTTTATAAACTGAACATGTTGCCTAACAACCTCCCATGCCATCTTAGAATTTCCCTAGGCAGGGCTTCAACTGGGTGCCTTCGCAGTAGGAAGTGCCTTCCCCAGGCTGTGGTTCTACTTTTGAAATTTGAGTCTCTGAATTGTGACTGAGGATGGTAAGAAGCCCTTTTTAATAATGGTGCCAGTTAGTCAGATGTCTTGGCAGCAGGTGAAGCAGGGTTTTATAGGGTCTCGTTACCAGATATGTTTGGGCTACCAGACTGGCACTCTAGACCTTCTTTTGTTCAGGACTTCCTATTTTGTTTTTCTGCCGTAACAGGCAGAAACGTTCTTGGGGCATGATTGGCAACAAGTATACACTTATTAGCCCACTGCTTGTACACCCCATGAGGTGTCATTTCATGTACAAGATAAGCTCAGTTCCAGGGTAAAGGGCACATCCAATTGCCTGCAAACCATACTTGATACTGAACTTACACAGTCTGCTATTACCTTGGTTTCTTCCTTAATTTCATCATCTCAGTGTCGATTGATGACAAAGGGGCCAGTTGCTTCAGGGAATGCAAAGGTGGCTAAGGGCTTCCCACCTCTGTACCCAACTCTCATGGGAGAACACCGAAGGAGCACCCCCAAGTGTACAGATAACTATTTTACAAGACACTGATGAAGAATACCTTAAGAGATATAACAGCCAAGTGCCATGGAGATTCCAAGGGAGGCAACGTGAAATCCAGGGATGGAGAATTTAGGAAGTTTCAGAGACAATAACTCCTTCCTTGTGGTTAGAGGATAATGTGTTAGTAGCAGTAAAACAGGTAAAAGGCAAATAGGTCTTAAAATAAAACCCTACTCTGTTACTGCAAAAAAGACTCTGAATTAACCTGACCCTCAATCACTTTAGCATGTAAGAACAGAAAAGGGAACAGTGAGCTAGGGGTCCCCAAGACAACCACCAAAGACTGTTCCAAGAAGAGATATAGGATTTTTTTAATGCAAGAGGTTGCAGCTTATTTATTGAACCCTAAATATACAAATTTAAATACATCTGAGGGCCCAGATTTCTGAAGACCAGCCTGTCTCTTTAGAGCAGCAGTTCTCAACCTGGGGGTCGCGACCCCTTTGGCGGTCGAACGACCCTTCCACAGGGGCTGCCTAAGACCATCCTGCATATCAGATATTTACATGACGATTCATAACAGTAGCAACATTACAGTTATGAAGTAGCAACGAAAATAATTTTATGGTTGGGTCACAACATGAGGAACTGTATTTAAAGGGCCAGAAGGTTGAGAATCACTGCTTTAGAGGAAAATGGATATTTTCCTAGAGAAGTTACTAGTGTCAGCGAGCCCACAAGTCCACCATTCTGTGTTTAGCGCATAACACCTTTACCCCTAAAATAAAGCAAACCTGGTTTTATAATAATTTTCTTGACTGGTTTAAAAACAAACAAAACCCTCTTGTTTTTCTTTTAAAGAAAGATCTACTTTTCTTTCCCCAATTATTTGTTGCAGAAACATGGACAAACAAATTAATCTAAGAACCAAATTCCCATGTTATCCAAGTTTTATTGTGGGCCTGGACCAGCCTTCACAATTTTCCTCAGGGCTTTGAGTTCTTTTGGCTTGGCTGGAATTTTATAATTGAAAATTTTTCCATCTGACTTTGGCCCTTCAAGTAAAAACTGCATAAACGTTTCTTTTAAATCAGGCTGAGTTTTAAGGGAATCAAAGCAGATGTTCCATTCCTGGTTCCGCCAGGAGCTTCACCCCAGGAAGCAACCTCAGCTGCTCCTGTGCTTGATCTGTGGGGATCAATCTAGATAAAAAGTGATTTGTGACTGTTCCATTCAGTGCCGACTCATGTTGCCCAAATTACTCACCGTCTACCAGGAACATCCCCCAAAGGATCAAACATATATCACTTTTCTTTCTGCGAAAACATTGGATGGACTCAGCTGCATTCTTCCTTGCCTTCCCTTTCTCCCCTGATGTCCTTGTGCTCATTTCTTCCCCTTTTTTATATCCCCTGTTTCCTTGGAAACCTGAATTGTTGCTCATCACTAACTTGCTGCCTAGGTGCTCTTTATCCCATTCTCCATTGTGACTTTTCCAATCGTCCTCCATTGCCCAAGTGCCATCAAATGTCCCTTTTCTATTGTATCTGCAACCTGTCCCTCCCCATTGGCGTATCCTTCCTTATGTTCATGAACACCTTGTTTTCTTATGTCTTAACAACAAAAATTAAAAACGAAGAAACAACAACAATGAAAAACTTTCCTAGACATGTTATGATCCTTTCTGGTTTCTTTGATGTTCAGACTCCTTGTGAGAGTAGGCTATGCTTCCAAATTCTTAGCTTTCACTGAATTATGCTTTCCTCCCCAAACTCTCTAGAAAAACCACTTTCTTGAAGGTTACCAGCGGCTTCCTATCATCAAATGCAGTGGCAGTTTCTTGACTCTCATGTTAATTGACTTTATGTAAAACCTGGCACTGTTGGCCACCCTCTTTCTATCCCCTTGTCCTCCTGTCCATGAGGGATTCTGCAGACTCCTCCTCGCCCATCTGCCACTCAAAGGCTAGTGTTTCTTAAGGTTTTGTGCCGGGATCTCCTTTTTTGTTAGAAGACATTTTTTTTTCTGCGTCATCTCAGGTAGATCCAAACCTTCACACGTCTATGCTAATGGTCCTAAATCTCAATTTCTAGCCCTAATTTCTCCCCTGGTTACTGAAAATTGTTGAAAAATTCTGCCTGTGGGTATGCATCCAAGGTCTTTAAATTCAACATTGCCTACATCCAATTTATTGTCCTGACTTTGTTTTCTCCCTAAACTTGCTCTTTTCCCTACTGCTTCATTCATAGCTTGGCCTCGCCTGGGCAATTCCAAGCCCAATACAAGTAGCAGCCATCTGCAGGTTGTGCTCTATTCCCTACATTCCTCATTTTTGTTAACTATATTCCTCTCAAAGCCGGGCAAGCTGAACCCTTTTAACATATTCCCCATCTTCATTCTCCTCATTAATCAATCCAAAACACTGTCAATTTAACTACCAAATGTTTCTTAAATTATGCCTTCTGTCTTTGTAGCATTAAATTAATGAGAATTTGGATTATTTCATTTGTCTCCTGGGCTCTAATTTCGCTTCTCCAAATGATCATTTCCAATGATTTTAAAGTTCTCTCTTTAAAACATGGTCCAAATAATCTCATTTCTTCTTACTTTCAACAGCTTTTCATTGTTCAAATGATTAAACTTGAGCTCCTAAGCCTGGCATTCAGTGTCTTCCATTATGTGTAGTTAAGGACATACCAGAATACACAGTAGGCACCCCAGGTCCCCTGAGCTTTGCTCTTGCTATTGTTCATGTCAAGATGGCACTATGGTCCCTCTTGCTCAGACACTTTACCTTTCCTAAGTTTGTCCTAATACTCCTGACAGAATGATCTGCTCTGAACTCTACAATGTACTAATGGACACAGCAGGATAGGAGGGAAACAGCCCTGATTTTTGCATCAGACAACTTGAATTTAAATTCCTCTCTAGCACTTGGAAATTTTGTAGCTCTCTGTGGCTTCCAAGTGACCTGGCGAGCCTGCCACCCCCATGCTGTACTCTCAGGAAATGGCAACTCCATTCTTCCAGTTGCTCAAGTTACAGTCCTTGCAGTTTGTCTCAACGCTTCTCTTTTTTTCCACATCCTACATCTAATCCATCAGCAAATGATCTTGGCTCTGCTTTCCAAATAATTCAGAATCAGGCCACTTCTCCAAACCTTTGCTGCTACCACCCAGGCCCAGGCCACCAAAAATCCCCAGTGTGGATTTTTGCAGGAGCCTCCTGGCTGGTCTTCCTGCTTCCGTCTGTTCTCAACATAGTGTTTGGAGTGGTCATACTACACGGTGTCAGATCTCACTGCTCTGCTCAAAATTCTTTCATGATTTTCTGACGCATTCATAGGTTTACAAAGGTAAAGACCTGACCGGTCTCCCTGTAGCCGTAATTTTCTTTCCTCATACTACCCTTTCCCTTTCTCACTTTCCTTTGTGATTCCTCAAACATGCCAGGGACAATCCAGCCTCAGACCTTGAATTTGCTCTTGCCTCCACTTGGGACACTCTTTTCCAGCTACCCACACTACTCAGAACAATGCTCCATGGCCCTGAAAATCTCTTGGCGATAAATACAATAGATTACTGTCTATTAATATAAAGACTTATTCCAAAAGCATGCAAAGGGGGAGGTATGTCACATTTATTGACCTCACTGAGCTAGGCATTAAGTTAGAAAGATTTCATTGTATAATTTAATTCTCACAGGAATCACGTGTGTCCATTTTGTAGGAAAAGCAAGCAAGGCTCAGAGAGCTGAAGTAATTTACCTGAATTGGGACAGAGAGCTGAAGATTGAACCAGAGTCTAACTTCATGCCCAGGCATCCCCCACCCCCTCTCTCTCTCTCTCTCTCTATATATATATATATATATGCATCTGTCTCTCTCTCTATATATATATATATATGCATCTGTCTCTCTCTCTCTATATATATATATGCATCTGTCTCTCTCTCTCTC
>NW_006293700.1:1711712-1740197 GCF_000327345.1 Myotis davidii
TTCACTAGGAATCTGCAAGAGTTTTACCATTCACTTTGCCAATGTTGAATATTTTCTTTCTCTATCTCTCTGTCTCACTCTGTCTCTCTTTATGTCTGTCTGTCTGTCTGTCTGTCTGCATCTCTCTCTCTATATATATATATATGCATCTCTCTCTCTCTCTCTCTCTATATATATATATATATATAACATTATTATTATCATCATCATTGGTATTTGCATCTGTATTCCTAAGGCACTGTGCAAGATGCTGCAGATACAATAATGAATGGAAAATGGTACTTGTGCGGAGCGAGCTCAATCTGGTGGGAGAGCCATCCACTGTGGTGGCCTCACGTGCAGTTCTGAGCAGCAGGCCAGTGTGTTAGTGGCAAAACACACAGAGAGCTGTGATGTTGGAAAAAGCTCAGCCAGTCACCAGAGAGAATGTGGGAAACAAGGGAGGGCCTCCCACGGGCAAGGAGCAAAACTCAAGTCATTGCTGAGAACGACCGTCACTCTGCTGCTCCTGGGTCATCTCTGCCTCCAATGGCAGCATCTTCACTAGTAACCAGGCAACCATCAAAATTATTGCCTCAGCGAAAGCCCAGTGTTGCCAGGTCTTCGCATTTATTATTTTCCCCAAAAGGATCTTGAGATTTTCATATTTATGTGACATCCCCCAAAGGTTAAACGTTGGCAATTGGTTCTTTAATATTAGAATATCAGCTTGCCAAACAATGTAAGTCTCCCACAGGTCAAGCGTGTCTTCTGATCCAACCCCCCTCATCTCTAGCATTTCTTCCAGTTCCCCTCCCCCCTTCCCCAAACCCCAACCCATGCAAGGTCTGCCAGCCATATGGAACTCCTGCCTACCCAACATGTCAGGACATTTCACACCTTAATGCCTTCTACCTGTTGGTGCTGTTAACTCTTCCTGCTTCCTTCTATCCCCAACTTCCCTGCCCTCTTTGTTTTTTAGGACTCAATTTAAATACCACCTCCTCCAGGGAGCCTTTCTACTTTCCTCTGCTCTGATTCAATATTTTTCTGTTCTCCTGTTATGTATGCTACATGCCTCCATCTCAGCCCTTTCAAACTGACAGTATTCAGAAATTTCTCCATCCTCACCCCATGCCCTGTACACCCATTAGGCTGTAAGCTCTTCTGAAGACAAAAGGAGTTCTTATTTGATTTTGTACCCCAACTCCTCACAGATACTTCATACACCAGTGTGCTCTCTGAATGACCCATTCTCCCTTTGTGACCCCTGCCTTTTTTCTACCCTCCTCCCTCCCTTTTGGCCCACTTAGTACAGGATGCATTCCCTCGCTTCTCCACCACTTTTGCACTCCAGAACGAGTTTGCAGACCTTCTGAAGGGTCTACTCTGAGTTACCAACCCAGGGCCTGTTAAAGGGTCCCTTTCCTTTCGTGCTGCCTTAATTCCCTCTCCTATGAAAACCCTTCAGGGGTGTTCTTAACATACAGTCTTAAACACACAGATGTGGCCATTTGTGCATATAGCTAAGGAACTGTAGAACTGATGCTTCTAGTACTTAAAACTATTGTTAATCCTCTCAACAGGCCCTGGGAGGAAATGAGTAGCCACATGTTAGAGATGAGAAATGGAGGCACATGGGGGTGAACTCCCTAGTACAAGATGAGGTGTTTAGGAACAAGGACTGAGAAGGAATCTCCACTGACTTACTGGGCATGTGGAGGTCTCCCTGGGATGGTGTCACTCCTTTACCAGGAGTAAGCAGGGGAGGCAGGGAGCCCATGGCTAAAAGGCAGGGCTGGGCTTGAAGGGACTAAAGGTGAGGCAGGGATCCTAAATGCCCCCATATCCAAAATCAGAGTCCTCAGGCAGTGTGGGACCCACTCCACTGCTGTTTCTGCTGCTGCAGATCCTGGTTTTTCTTTTTAAATTTTAATACATTTTTTATTGAGTTAATGGGAAGTTACATGCAGCTGTAGGAAATAAGAGAGAGAGCCAATGAACACTTTACCCAATTTCCCCCAGTGGTAACATTTTCAAGACCATGGTGTAAAACATTGCAAGCAAGCTATTGGCATTGCAGTACTCTGCCAGTCCTATTCAGATTTCCCATATTACTTGTATTTGTGTGTGTGCGTGCACGGGGGTGTGGTGTGTGTGTATTTACATTTCTATACATTTCTATCCCATGTGGGTTTGCTTATCAATCACATGGTCAAGATACTGAGCATTTCCATCACCAAGAATTCCTACTATTGCTTGGGAGGGGGTCCTTCAACCACTAATCTGTGCCATTTCTAAAATTTTTGTCATTTCAAAATATTATACAAATGGAAAAAATCAGTGTTTCACCTTTTGGGATTTTTTTTTCATTCAGTATAATTCCCTAGGGGTTCATCTAGGTCAGTGATGGCGAACCTATGACATGTGTGTCAGAGGTGACACGCGAACTCATTTTTTTGGTTGATTTTTCTTTGTTAAATGGCATTTAAATATATAAAATAAATATCAAAAATATAAGTCTTTGTTTTACTATGGTTGCAGATATCAAAAAATTTCTATATGTGACACGGCACCAGAGTTAAGTTAGGGTTTTTCAAAATGCTGACACGCTGAGCTCAAAAAGTTTACCATCACTGATCTAGGCTGAACCCATTTTGACCACGTGGTGAGGTGGGAATTGGCTGGCTAAGGAGAGATAAGCAGTTGCACCAACTGGGAGCAAGTTTGTGGGTGGCCAGACTAGAAGGCATTTATTTGTCAGCTGTGCTTAACTTCGGATGACCTGTACTCCATTAGATATCTATTTAACCCTGAGACGTGACTGCATTTTCAGCTGTAAGTTATTTTCTTGAATTAGAGTTCCCAAGTGCTAGGGAAGCCATAGCTTTTCTGCCTTGTGGTATATTGAAAAGCATCCAAATGTCTGAAAGCTAGTGTGGTCTTTAGGGCATCTTAAAAGGATACCAAGAAGATTGTAGTGATTTTGAGTTAATTTTGGGACTCTACAGCAGTTGATGATTTAAAAAATAGACCAAAGAATCCAAAGAAAACATTTGAAAGTTCATTCTACTTTTACTAAGTCCTTTAAACGTCCTAGGTACTACATCTCCATGAAAATGTTAAATGTCTGGTAAGCTTTGAAATTTAAAAAGGGTACCAATTTGAATTAGATTTATGATTTAAAAGTTTTAACTTAAAACACTTAAAAAATCTATTTGTTTCTATAATTTACAGAGTTCACGTTAGTTTATACAATACTTTTCCTTTTCAATTTTGTCTTAGTAGAAAAGCAATGTTTTTTTTAAGCTAAAGGAATTAAGTACACAATGCAATATACAGGTTATGTGTCATAGAAATGTACACTTGAAATGTATATACTCTTATTAACCAATGTCAGACCAATAAATTTAAATTTAAAAAAATTTAAAATGTATTAATATAGGATTCTGGAAGGTGGTAGGATGAACTAAGAATGTGTTAAAATTCTAACTAGGGCCTAGTTACTAGGCTCTAGGACTAATTGCATCAACTCAGTGACTCCATCCTAAACATGGACAGAAATTTTAAAAATCATTATAGCTTGTACCTTACATAAAATTTAAATGGCAAAGTTTTTCTTTAGAAAAGTATAGTCACGATTTCATGTTCATGATGGCTTGTGGCTAAAAGCGAGGGGTCTGGGGTCCCATTGCTGCCACCTATTAGCTGTGTGGCCTTCACAAATTTCTGAACCTCTCTGCCTCAGTTTACTCATTTTTAAAATAACCCCAATGGCTATCATTTTTTCGAGCATTCTTTTACACATTTTATATATATTATAGCAATTAATTTTTATTAATATTTCTATTTTATTGATGACAAACACAAAAACACAGAGAGGTTAAGTAACTTGAGCTCATGCAGTTAGTAAAGGGTGTAACCAGTGCCAGTCCTGCCTCACTCCAGTGCCCATGCTTTTAATTGCTTAACCACTAAGCTAAAGTCTCAGAACAAGTATCCGAGGGTATCTACCTGGGAGGTTTATTATTATTAAATAGAAGTTCATATAAATGAAGTTAGAGATGATCTAGTGAAAGCCACAATGCTTGGCACTTAAGTGTTCAATAAACGCCAGCAGATGAATTTTTACGGTCACATGGTCATTATTTGGCTTTTTCACTTGGCTGCTGAGGTGTATCTAAGTAAGTGGATTCCCAATTGTCTTGCACTTTACCTAGCATCATGAGAACTATTAAAAATATGAAGTTATTTCTAATTCCCCCCCAAATTTCTGGCATTTCCAACCACAACGTTTTGTAGTAACATGTACATTGATATATATAGTTTCTAAGCTGTATCAGCAAAAAGCTGTTCTGGTCAGTTTTTAACAATGTAATGTCTATCATAATTTATTTTTTCATCTTGCAAATTTCTAAAATGTATTAAGAATGACTAGATCTTAACGACCTATGAGTTCAGTTTTAAAAATAAAAGTGAAGTAGTGTTGGGAATAAATAAGAATATGCATGAATGAGATGGACTGTAAAAGACTGTGATCACCATGAAGATTGACACATTTAGAATGTTATATATGTGCTGAATACTTCTTCAACAGCAGCAGTATGCCATTTAATACAGCAGCAACATGAACCTCTGCAGGGGGTGAGTGTTTGGATACTGGATGTTGCCTCCTCTGCATGTCTTTTTCATGTTAGCTCCACGCTGAGTAGCAGCCTCCTGTTCAACCTGTCTTTTGGGTCTCTGTTGCTTAAATCAACATCTCAGTTGTCATAAATTTGATTTTGTCTTATAGCATGCCCTACTAAGACCTTTGCTGGGGAGACTTTTGGTTGACTGAACCTCCCTATAATATGAAAAACATTTCTCATGTTTGGCTATTTTCCTATTTTTAAATCCACAGCTCCATTCTGAAATCCGAGTTTCTTCCCTATAAAAGCTTTTATTTTTCTTCTTTATAGCTGTTTTTATCTTTTCTAACATCACCACACCTGTGTCATATTATCCTGTAAATGCATATTGAGTGCAAATGTATTTTTCTCTTTGAGGGATATAAAGTAACATGTATTCAGAAATATGAATCCATTTCTGCAGAGTACATGCAATCAATCATTTCATGAATGAATGAAACTTTGGTACTGTTCAGGTACTTTCAAACAGCTTCTTTATAATAATTCTAGATATTGATAAATTAGTATGCCATTAACCTGTATGTATATGGCTCCCTTATATAACAAGGACGTGTTTTATAACAGGTTTTCCCCAAAAGATTTTAAATGCAATTAGAGAATGAAACAGGAATGTGTGAATAAATAAATACTAGAGCTTAGAATAGATGGCTACTATGAATAAAAATCAGCAATGAAATCTACAACTGGTGAGTATAGTTCCTAAAAGCTTTGTTTTGCCTTTCAAAGATGAACCAGCTGTTTCTTTCCTCTGGGAGAACTGGGAGCATGTGGTGAAACTCAGTGATTTTAGTATACAGCACCTTTCATTCAGGCATCTCCAAAGACTAATAGATATTAAGCTTCTGTTAAGACACCAACTCAATTGCACCTTTCAGAAAACAAACCATATGCAACCATCTAAATCTAAAGTAAGATTTTGGTGGTGCTAGATCTGCCAAATAACCTTGGCAATTGTTCTTTTCATTAGCTATTCCAGGGGGTGGGGTGGGGATGAACTAAACGCTACATAAATAGGGTCTCAAAGATTGCTACATCCCCCAATGTGAAAGACATGCGCATTGCATACTCATTTCACTATTGGAAAATCCAAACCCTCTGTCTATATCTAGGTTTTTTTTAAAAAAGGAGTCTTCACCTCACACATTTAAACTTAACGAGAGCCTTTCCTTTCTCAACTGGCTCAACAGTGCTGCCCCCCACAATGGAAACCTTCTTTCTTTCCATTACTCCAGTTTCCAGACTATTGTTCAATCACAATTGCTCATCATCATCCAGGAAAGACTATACTGGGCAATTATCCCCGTAGTTTTTTTTCTGTCCTCATCTACCAAAGACTAAGTAGTGCCCATTTCTCAAGGACTTCAACACCTTCCTTCATTTAACAAATTTTACCTTCTGAAAGCTGTATCTGGTGATAGATAATTTATCGCTCTGTTGATCTTTGGACTTTTTAAGGATTGCATTTCAAAATGAGATTGTTAGCCATTCTTTTAATAACATAAAGAAATAAACTAAATGTGTTAGTACTTTATTAATTACTACTAATACTTTTTATTAACTACTAAGATCTGCCAGAATGGTGTGCATGTGTCACTAAATGTATGAAGTAATATTTACCTGCAAAAGTTAAGGGCTGTCAAAGAAAATCTCAGGGCAGAAGTGTGATGCCTGGAATGCTGCCGAGAGCACAGTAGGTATTCAACAATACATTTGTATTCTGAACTGAGGCAAAGATAGCTGTGTCATGGTAGATGGATAAATTTAGTGTTTTGTTTTGTTTGTGTGTGTGTTTTTAGGGGATATAGCAAAACAACAATGAAAAAGGCATGAGATTTAGAATGTCTTTTAAAAGATTTATTAACACTTAAAAATAGGTTTTGAAAGATATTATTAGGACATGTGCCCCTCATCAGAGTGAAAAGAAGTTTTACCTAGAAGCTTGGGTTAGCACAAAATAGAATCTCAGGTTCTAAACATTTCCTTTGTTTGTAAATCGCTTTGTAGATTTGAACACATTTGTTTATAGGGAAACATGGGCAGTGAAGGAATGTATTACTCTGGAATTTATTGTTTGTTGTTCCATTCATTCTTAATTTCCCCTCCTTCTCCTCCTCCTTTTTTCAATTATTGTTATTATTATGATCATCATCATTATTATTAACTATCCTATATAATAAAAGGCTAATATGCAAATTGTCCACTCAACTGGGAGTTTGACCAGCAGGCAGGGCTGGCCGGCCAACCTCCTGCATCCCCTCCCCCCTGCCAGCCTGGCCCGATTGGCTCCTATCGGGGTGGGTGGGCAGGACCCCATCCATGCACAAATTCATGCACTGGGCTTCTAATAGTATATAGGTTTCTACTCCTCTTCTTTCACTGGGAAGTTAAAATTATTAATAAGATCATGCCAAACATTTATTTGATCCTTTCAGAAATGCTGTGTGTACAATTAAAATTTTAAATGTCCTCAGATATATGATGTAAAAAATACAGATAAGTGGAATACTAAATGACTAGGTCCTGTGTTAGAGCATTGAGCTTTAACTTTTCCCACAAACTAATCATTTTAAGAGTTCTCTTATAAATAGTGGTGTGGTATGTTTAATATGTTAGCCTGTTCCCCCCTTAGTTTTGGGTGAATATCCTACACAATAAAAGGCTAATATGCAAATTGACTGAAAGGCAGAACAACTGGTCACTCTGAGGTGCACTGACCACCAGTGGGCAGACGCTCAATGCAGGAGCTGCCGTCTGGTGGTCAGTGTGCTCCCACATTGGGAACACTGTTCAGCCAAAAGCCAGGCTCATGGCTGGCAAGCGCAGTGGCAGTGGCAGGAACTTCTCCCGCCTCTGTGGCAGCACTAAGGATGTCCGACTGATGGCTTAGGTCCACTCTCCGAGTCGAGCGGGCCTAAACCATCAGTCGGACATCCCCTGAGGGCTCCCGGACTTCAAGTGGGCACAGGCCAGGCTGAGGGATACCCCAGGGTGCACGAATATTGTGCACCAGGCCTCTAGTAAAATTATAAAAGAGAATTAGAAATGAAGGCCATCAGTATTCTAAAAATTGGATATTGTTCCAGTTGATTGTAAGTACTAAATTATATAACAAATGTTTTGACTACTTTTTCTTATTTTTCTGGAGTAACATTTATTTAAAATCAGGAATATTAGGGATCTTCATTTCATAACAGCATGAAGAGTGACCTAGAAAGCAGAGTGATTGCCCACTATTCCTTAGTTCTCCAGTGGCATTGCTGGAATATCATAGGTGGGTACCTGGATAAATCTTCATTTCTGGATGGCCATGTGCATGACATCTCCCTGACCAGTCTGGTTTTGGGCCCAGAATGTGGAGGAAGAGCATCAAAGATCATGATGTGCATTTATAATTATGCTGCCCATTTTCCTTTGATCAATGGGATGGTAACGGAGGCAGAGATGGAAACAGCTGCCATCAGAACGTGTTCTCTCTCTGAAGTTTCAGAGAACCCTGTTTTCTACATTATATATCTTAGATTATATTTAAAAACCAAAGCTTGTCTGAAAACAAAAGTCTAGAGCTCCTTGGCCTTTTTCTATCTCCAGAGGGTGGTCAGTTCTCAGTGATCTTATGAACCATAATATTTAAATTTTTATTTTTAAGGATCAGTTTAAGGAGTGTTATGAACTCATGTGGCTAACAAGAGACTCTTATTAGAAATCTTTCTAGAAAAAAGTTCTTAATGTATGCTTGTTTAGGAAAATAAATTAATCATATGTGCTGGCTATTTAATATTGCAATTAGGTGCTTATGTAGACACATCATTGATGTGACACTAACACTTATTGATAATGAATACATCATTAATGATCATTGATACTGTGAGGATCTTGCTTCATGCTTATTAATGCTTTATTGTGGAAAGGTGGAAAGTTCATTAGACCATATGTATGTGTGTGTGTGTTACATAAATATATTTAGGTTAAGTTCAGTGTTACTACACTTTCTATCTTAGCTGTTTTCTCAATATACAACGATAATATTTTATAGATTTAGAAAGAATAGAGGATGGTGTTGGAGGAAGAAACTACATTGTAAGGAAGGAGACTTGGGGTCATATGAGGGAAAGGGCCTGAGGACAGTGAGAAGAGAGATCAGTGGATATGTGTATGAGAGACCTGAGAGCGACCCATGGGGCATTTGAGGCCGTTACTTCTGGTCACTTCTTCAGTATCATTACACAAAATTCAAAATTAAGTAGCAATTAAGGTCAAACAGGACCAGAGCAGTATGCTGTTTTCTTTCCACTACAGCAAGGTCTTCTTTCCTTCACTCAGCCTTTTATGTTCTCCCCCCTTTCAGCTCTGTTTCATCTTTCTACTGCTTGAAGCTATTGTTTATCTTATCTGTGGAGTGGAAAATAATTCTGATTTTAGAAGTAGAGCATTGGTCATATAGGAATAGGCACAAAAGTTTCTGTGTCCATGGTTTTAAGGGTAATTAATTTGGCAAGCAACATCCTTGCAATTGTCTTTCAAAAAAAGAAAATTCTTTAATTTCAGGGGTGTTTTACTAAATAGACAAAACCCTTTTATATTAAACTTTTAAAAATCTCATTCATTCTGATTAATTTGAAGGAAAACCACTTTCTATAGAACTTCTTTCTTCAACAGATTATTTGCAAAATTCAGAAGTATATATTATAGTGTTCAAAACCATGAGTATTTGGGAGGAGAATGGACAGTGTGGATTCTAATTTGCTATGCTGTTTAGTTTTAATGTCAAATTGTTTTATGAAAATCACATTGTCCTGAATCATTCATGCAGAGTATATTTGGTTGTCAGTCATGTTGGTTTACATTAATATTATTTTCAATTTTGAATAATTCAGGGTTTTTTCAGTGGTTTAATAGTTTCTCTTAAGGAAGCATTGTTTCAAATATGCCTCAAAGGCTCATAGGAATATTATTTTTCATGTGTGATATATTTATTTGTGTTGGTTTGAATAGATATAGAAATTATTTGCATGGGGAAATGAGGAGATTTGTTAAAGCATCCATCTCTGTTGAGCATGGCAATGAATGTTTTCTTGATATCTTTTTGTTCTTAGTAAACATAGATTGCTATGAAGAGACTCAGCAGACTGTATTGGTCATTATCTTAAATTTTGAGTATGTTCATTCCTAGCCATTTTCCTCCCAAATAAGCTCTGATTGTTAAATTCTCTTCTTCCAAAAGTATTCTTGAAGACAGAATCCTCTTGAATCTATAAAGGCAAATAAGATGTCTTTTCTTGAAAATATAAGAGCATAGTAGCCCAAATAATGATCTGTAAGAATAGAAAATGAATCTTTAAAATGAATCCAGGAACAGGAGATAGATCAAATGTTTCCAATTTATCTTGGAATTTGACATATGGCTTATTTACAATGAAAGATAATTGGGGTCAAACCCAATGGCCTTTTGGATTCTTTTGGCCACCCACCTCACTTAGTATAGACTTCACAGTGTCAGGTAGCAGGTGCTATGGATGGACTACTAGCTACAAACTCATGGTTTTTAATTACTTTCTGTAAGGCACATCCCATGCTTTTCTTTTTAAACTTGCTATATTTCCTAGTCCAAACATTATGAGAGTTTTACACAACTTTGATTAGAATAATTAACCCCTAATTGCTTCAACATACTATTTGAATTTAAATACACCTCACTAAAGAGAATCCTTTGCCATTTGTGTAAGTATTAGGATTTTGAGAAATTGAATGAAATGTGACTTATAATCTTTTTTGAATTTTTTTATTTTAAAGATGCTACTAGATGCATACATGTTTATTTTTGGCAACCTATTTTTAGTGAAAACTTGCTTCAAGTACCAACTTCTGCATGCCCCTTCCCTATAACACAAAATACAATGAAATCTAGCTCTACCTTTTTTTAAAATCATGAAATAGGATATTCAGAAAGCTATTGATAATGGGAAACTTGATTTTCCCTGAAACTTCTATAATCATAGAGAAAGGCGTGCTCACAGAGATGTACAAATTGAGGAAATATGTGTATGTTTGTGTGAGGGGCAGATGTAATTGCATCTGTTTTCTTCTTAAAAGGATGACCAGCTACGGAGCAAGAAGGACTGTAAAGGTTTTTGGAGCCAGTAACCATTAGCATCATCAGAACCTCTGCCATTTCAAAGTAGTACCACTGGGAGAGACTTTCATTGTGATGATACTATCTTCCTTGAGCCAGTCTCAATATGTACACTTCTATGCACACATATTCAGCTCTAAGAATCTTTGGCCTTGCCATTTTCGAGATAGAAGTGTGAAGATTTCAAATGAGTTAGTTTCAATAAAGGACTGGAGAGAATAGATCAGGTATGAAGATGAAGTATCTGTCATTATTTGGTGAGCCAATATGTTTTTCTTTAAATTTCAGTTTATTGACTCCATGCTTAATAATGAACCTACACGCAGTGTAATTATTATTGAATATGAATGAAAATTAAACTCCATGTTAAAATTTAACTGACAGCAACCTTTTCTCTTTGTTTCATTTAGCAGGTATGAAATGAATGTCTGCTAGTGAGATGGAAAAATATGTGGCATGCCTGCTGCTTCCTCTTCTTGAGCTCACAGCAGGCACCACTAATCAACCATAGGCAATTTCTCTTGGTGGAGTCTAGTCATGAATTCATAATTTTTCTCAATGTACTTCCCCAGGCAGACTCTACCACTAAACTGAAGATGGGAAATAAAACTTATTTGTCATTCCTAATCTGTTATTTACTTGGCACTATGCTAGGCATTGTAAGGAAACACGAGTATAAGACATAGTTCTTTAAAGAGCATGTAATCTATTTAAGGATAAACAAAAACAAACGAAGCAATTAGAGAGTTGCATAAGGCGTCAAAATTAAATTTAAAATGAATTGTACATAGAAGAGGGATACATTTGAATCATCTGCATATATTTCAACAAACAGCAACAATAATCATTTGTTTATTCTGATCTAATAATTCCAATATTTTCCTGTTCATTTCTTTAATTTATCAAAAATACATGGCCTTTGGATAGCATCTGGAGAACATCTCCGTGTCCTTCAACATGATGTCTTACATGTTTTGAAAATGATTTTGTTTCCTTGGTTCCTTTGCGTTAGCTTCATTTTAGGATGAACTTGCCTAAAGATCAGAAGGTAGCCTATTAAAAGTTACAATGTGTTAGCAATTTTAAGAACTTCAATTGTTTTTATTCAGAGATGTCTGTGAGGAGCTAATAAAAAGCTGAACTTAAAATACTTTAAATTAGATTAATTCAGAATTTATGATAATTTTGTCAGTGCCTGGGTGGATGGTTCCCAGTATATTAAGTACTTGAAGGTACTTAGAAAAAGTTAATGCTGCAACTAAAGTTATAAGATAAATTCCTTATTATTTAAGAGAAGAAACATTATAAAATCAATTTTAGAAGCATCTTTTTTACTTTTTATAGTGGAATTGCTTGTAATCAGAGACTTGACTTGAATATTTGAATACTCTTGATAGAGTAATTATAATTCATATATATTCATTGGTAAACTACGACCTCTTTTTTAAGGAATTGTTTCTTAGTCTAATTTGAGTTCCATTATGCACTTAGAAATAACATCAAGTTTTATTTAAAAATTTATAGTTTAGAAATTATGCAAATTCATTGACTTCTTATATAGTGTGAGATGGTGGTGTTGGGTTTTTTTTCCCTTCCTTTCCTTTCATTTCCATTTGCATGAAATATCATTTTTCATCCCTTTACTTTTAGCCTGTGTGTCTTTCATTCTGAGGTGGGTCTCTTGTAGACAACATATATATGGGTCTTGTCTTCTTATCTATTCAGTTAACCTATGTCTTTTGATTGGAGCATTTAAGCCATTTACATTTAAAGTGATTATTGATAGATATATATTTTTTGCCATTTTATTCTTTATAACTATGTTCTTTTTTTTTCCTTTTTCTTAAAGAAGACCCTTTAACATTTCTTGTAATACTGGTTCAGTGGTAATGAACTCCTTTAGCTTTTTATTGTCTTGGAAGCTCTTTATTTCTCCTTCAATTTTAAATGATAGCCTCTCTGGGTAAAGTAGTCTTGGTTGTAGGTCCTTGTTTTTTTTTTATCACTTTAAATATTTTATGCCAATCCCTCTGGCCTAAAATGTCTCTGTTGAAAAATCAGCTGACAGTCTTAAGGGAGCTTCTTTATAGGTAACTAACTCTCTTGCTGCTTTTAAGGTTCTCTCTTTGTCTTTAACCTTTATCATTTTAATTATGATGTGTTTTGGTGTGGGCCTCTTTGGGTTCATCTTGTTTGGAACTCTTTTCTTCTTTTTCTTAAAAAAACCCAAACAAACCAAAAAAATATTTCTCCACCATACTTTAAACTCCAAGAACAGGCATTGTATCTTGAAGGTCCTTTGGAATCTGCTCCAGTGTTCTGACTGACCTTGTGTGTTTACTGATTTCATCTGGAAACCAGGTGTCTTAAAATTATATATCTATATGCATAATGGTCCTAGATCCACTTCCTTTGGGTGTGAGATAGCATAAACAATATGGACTTTGCAGTCATTTATACCTGAGGTTAAATCTCAGGTTGGCCACCTACTTTCTAGCTATGTAAATGAGGGAATTACATTTATTTTCTCATTTATGAAATGATGATAATTCCATGCATTAGAAAGAGCTGTTAAGTCAAGATTTAGTGTAATAACTTCCCAATGAATTTTGCACAGAAATTGAATATTAATATTCTTTTGGTTGTAAGAAAAATCAATTCTGGCTAGCTTTAGATAAAATCAATTTATTGTAGTTTCTCTCTTTCTCTCTGTCTCTCTCAGAGTTGAAGGTATTACTAAGTTTTGGGCAAGGCACATATCAGGGCAATGTTGGGGTTCTCAGCAGTAGGATTCCATGAATATTTTCTTCAAGAGGCTACATTAATGAGTCACAGCTTCAGCCATTCTTTGTGTTCTATGTTTAAATGTCCCAAGTAAGGCAATCCAATTTTGTGTCAGATACAGCTCAATCAGCTTTGGCCAGGAAGTATGGATACATATCACAGACACAGCTATTGGGGACCCACTTCATGTGTAAGATGGGGCTCACTTCTAAAGGAGGAGCCAGCCAGAGAGCTGTTTAACACCACATTCTACCTCTCAGCTCAAGGTGCTTGCTTGTGCCTATGTGTGTTCACACAAGCACACTCTATCTTTTCCAACTTTCAGATATACATGACATGATATTTTGTTAGAATTAAACCGACTTAGCTAACTTCTCCCTTGAATCTTAAATCTTAAATCAAGGTCAAGCAGAAATACCTAGAGCACCACCGCCCAGTGTAGAACTCTCCTTGATGAAGTAAATGTTCTGTCTGCATGGTCCAATATGGCAGACACTAGCCACAGATGGCTACTAAGCACTTGAAATGTTGCTAGTACAATGGAGAAACTGAATTTTAAATTTTTATTTAATTTTAATTAATTTAAATTTAAAGTCCTAGTTGTCAAAAAGTTCTTATGAGTCTCCTTTTTGTACCCTTTATGTACCTTATTTTTACTCAAGCCTAAAAGTCTTAAAATTGAATATAAATACTCTACACTGAATGCTTGTGCTCCACTTAAATTTGTATGTTGAAGCCTAATCCATAATGTGATGACATTAGGAGGTAGGGCGTATGGGAGCTGATTAGGTCATGAGGGTGGAACCCTTATGGTTGGGGTTAGTGTCCTTATAAAAGAAACATAGAGCTCCTTTGCCCCTTCCATCATGCTGGAATCTTAGCTTTCTCAGCTTCCAGAAATAAATTTCTGTTGTTTATACGCATTGCTATTTCTGGTATTCTGTTATTGAAGCCCAAATGGTCGAAGATGGTAAAAAAATAAATAAGTTACAATCCATAGATTTTTTTAAATCTGTTCTTCTTCCCCTTCATACAATAGGAGCCTAGAGAGGTTGAAGAGGATGGTAAGAGAGGTCATGTCCAGGGGGAAAAATGAATTTAACATTGGGCAGTTCATGCGAGCACATTAATGCAAAGGGGCTTGTGGGAGTCATAAAGTCCAGTAATGAATCCAGGGGTACAATCAGAGACCCCGGGGATGATCGTGGCGGAATTCCCCAACCACATGACTTTTTTTTATGGGTAAACAGAGAGTTAGGAGGGTTCACTGTTCTCAGGTGGGGCATTCTCTGATTTGAGGACTCAGGGTTAGACACCAGCAAGAGCCTAGACAACTGATATTCTTTGTCCAAAGTCACCAAATGGTTACTGGCAGATTGAGAGTTAGTGTTTCCCCCCAAACTAACCAGCATTAGGACAGACATAGAAGTAGGCATTTGGTTTTCTCTGGTGATCAACATGTTCACAAAGGTCATTCCAAAAAGCAATATGCCAGTGGTAAGACCAGTAAATAACAAATGAAGTTTTTTCTGAGATAATTAATTACAGGAATTGTAGTCATACAGTGGCTCAAACTTCAGTGATCGCCAAATCTAATTCTCATAATCCCATCAGCAGTTTTACTTTACATTTCCAGTGAACAATTTAATTGTAAGAAATGATAGATATAAAATTATCAAGACTTCATTGCCTTTACAAAAAGCATTAGAAAGCATTTACTGGCATATTATGAAGTATCATAAATAATTAAAATACATCTACTTATTAAAATATCAGAATAGATAGTGATGTTAATGCCTTATTGTTGTTTATTTCCTCATGATCACTTTTAAAATTCAATAACTTCCAAAAGTCAATTGTCATTAGTGCAAAATGAAAAACAGCAACATGTGATTAATGAGTTGAAGAAAGAGAAAATGGGGCATTGACTATATATTTTGCTGAAATACAGGAAAACCAATTAAAGTATTCATTACGGAAAAACGATTCAGAAATGAATCAACATTTTCCTAACACTCCTCTTGGAGACAATTATTTAAGATTTACTTATGAGTAAATTAGAGTTTATACAATTTTGAAATACTGATTGAATATAAGTCTCTAATATCAACCAGGCTAGCTTTCAAACTTTACAAGTGTGGCCATGTTTCTCAAAATTGAGTGTTCATATAAATCACCTTGAGATCTTCATAACATGAAGGTTGTGATACTGCATTTTTAATAAGCTCCTAGGTGATGCAAATACCTCTATTGGAAGAATGATACTTTGGATAGTAAGAGACTATAAAACTGAAGTATTTTTCCAAAGTCATATAAGTAATTACTAAAAGAATAAGGATTAGTGTTTCTATCCCCCTCCTTCCTTCCAATGTCCGTTCCATTTTTTTTAAGTGTCTATTGCATAGTGGTTAACAGTACAAACTTGTAAACAACCTGGGTTTAAATCTCACCTTCATCACTTACCTTACTTTGCTGTGACCTTGGACAAGTCTCATAACCTTTCCTTCCTCTCAGTTTCTTCTTTTGTAACAGAGAGGAAATAATAATGGAACACATCTTGTTAAGTGAAATAAGAACAAAATGACTCATGGAAGTCATTAGTATAATCCTACTATATAGTAGGCATTTGATAAATATTAGCCTGTATAATTATGATTATCACCATTATTCCATTCTTTCTGCCACATCTGTACCCCAATCTAGTAACCTGCGTAGGCGATTGTTTGGAAACAATAGATGGTTGTTTTCTTAATAGACAAGATAAGAAGCATGGATAACAACTTAAATTATTTTGGCCTAGGCAATTGCTTTGACCATATATTTGATGATGATGTTTGAAGTAGTAGGAATTCATTTCAAATGATGAAGAGCTGATTCTGGTGAATGTAAAAGTTGGACAGTATTTCTACAAACTCACTGCTTTTAACTCAACACTAGAAAGGCACTATCCTTTTTGACTGATATAAAGACCTTTTTCGGCCTTTCTCTAAATAGAGGTGGTGATTATATTTAGAAGGAACTTGACAGTATGTAAACTAGAGATAGGTGAGGTGTCAATCAACCTGTAATAACACATCTACAGCTACTGAAGGAGATAAGGGCATGCTACCTACCCCAAAACATGCCACTTCAGCATACTGATTATTTTAAACTGAAGGCAATTGAGAAGGAGCAGATACAGGAAGGGCTCTCTGACTTACCCTTTTCTACCTAAAAACTGGCCATAAAATTTCTCATTAAAATGATGCTCTCCCTGGACCAGGAAGAGAGGAATGTTCTTGTCACCAGAGACTGGGAATCGATTAAATGGATCTGTACATTTACTAACATAACCTTTGTCTTCCATTAGAACTCTCTCAACCCCATATCTCCTATTCATATTCCCATAACTTACTGCCCCTAGTCCAAATCCCTTTGTCTTGTCATTTCTTCACAAATGTATTGTTTCTTTGTCAAAAGGCATAAGAGCTTCCTGCTCTGATCTTTTCTTTGGCTCTTCATTCTCTTGCAAAGGCCCCCATGTACATGTAAATATTTATTAAAACTTCTGGGTTTTTTTTTCCTGTTAATCTGTCTTATGTCAGTTTAGTTCTTTGGCCCAGCTAGAGGCCCTAAGAGAGTAGATGAGAATCTTTCCTTCGCTACACTAACGTAAATGTGAAAAAGCAAGATTTGTTACGGATAAACTAAAGCAAAGAAATGCCCATGTAAAGGAGTCATTGAGGAAACTTGGTAAGCCAGTTGTTTGCCTTTTTTTTTTTTTTTTCTTTTTGAGTCAGCTCTCCTGCGTTCTTCAGAGTGGTAGGAGAACTAATGAGGCACCATACTGTTTTTCACTGTTTCCTGCCTGATGGGAGTGTCTTCCAACAACTTAATTGCTCTTATTTTGCTTTCCCCAGCCATCTAATTTTTATCCATGTCCTTAATTGCTCCTGCCATTGGCACCATATGTGTCAGCCCACAAGGAACAATGTCAGTATCACTTGCTGCAAGATGATCCTCACTCCAGGTGGTTTCAAGGCAAGATGAACAAAGGCGAATGAGAAAGTAATTTATTTTTTAAAAAAACCAGAATGCCAATTTACTAATGGACAATTAGAACTATAACTGTCACATAGACTAAAATATGCCAGTAAAGGTTGAGCTGATACAGACATTCTGGTCAGTGTGACAGCTAAGTCTGTTATTGTAATTTTTAAGTTAGAATTTATTAGAGAGCAGAATGATATACAAGAAAAGTCAAATTTTATCCAAAGAGTGCTTGGTGAGTAAAGGGGAAAAAAATTAACTTGAACATTAGTAATATCAGGCTAATAGAACCTAGGGTCATGGCCCTCTCCAAATGGGATGAGCCTACTGTGATTTTAGAATAGTGTACTACTGTGTACCTGAAAGTTATGAGATTATCATTTAATCACCTTAGGTCAAAGATAACCCAAATTTCACATATAGGGGACTATAGCAATAATATTTAGCATATCTAGTTATTTGTTCAAGTATGTGGTCCCTGAATCATAGGGATATTAAAGACTAAAATTTATACCTGTATCTTACTTGAAATAGAATAGTTAGCCAACATGGTGTGCGAAGCTCTAAATCACCTTTATTCAAGTCATATTTGATAATACATCTTCACAATAAAGAATTTATATTTCACTTTGTGTTGAAAGCAGATATTAGCACATTTGCATGACTATTTTAGTGCATGCATCTCTATTTTGCAATTTTAATTATCTCAACAAATTCTTATTGACTTTATAACTTAATCCAGAATCTAATCAAATAGTATTTATGAAAATTAACTTGGTATTTACACTAACATTTTATTGTGTACCTGAAAGACCACATGCAAACATGTATTAGTAATTTGAATCCATTTGTGAAAATGATTCAGATTTGACTATATCTAAATAGCCAGTATTTATTTGTGATATTGCTAATGTCTTATTTTCCTAGGCTTTGTGCAACCTTCACGAGTGCCGAGAAGCTCAAGTTTGTGTTATTGAACATGGATTTTTTTTGGAAGGTGGTACAGAGTATTATGGCTCTTTAATAAATACACACACACACAAATACTCATAATTTTTCTGATTATTTCAAAGATACCAAGAGAGGGTTGACAGAGGAGTAAGCAAGATGGCAAATGACTTTCAGTGATACCATGACCTTTAAAATAAATCACTAAAATTGTATTGACAAGCAAGAAGTCAGGATATTACTTAAAAAAAAAAAGCAGTACAACCGAGTCCAGGTCATTTATCAATAATTCATTCATTTGTTCATGTCTCCACCCATCTACCAACACACACACCAGACTCTATACAGAGATAAATGAAATTTGTTCCCTGCTATTGACAAGTACACAATCAAGACAGAAGATTATATAATCCTTTCAGCAATAAGTATTATTTTAGGACATTAGTCTTAGCTTATACTTATATGATTATATAGTTTGGTTCTTCTGTCACTTCAACTTAGCTTTCTGTACCCCATAGTTCTAATTTTTTGTTTTAATGCTTTGCATTCCTTCACTGCTTTCATCGCTTCTCATGACACAGAGATAGGTAATCAATCCCTTTCTTAGTCTTACTCTTTGATGTTTCTTAATCCATATATATATTTTTGGACCTGACAGCTATCCATTGCTTAGTGATCAGCCCTCTCCTAAACTTTCTGGCTCTGATAGGTCTGTCCTCTTTTTTTACAGGAAGGTATACCACATAGGATCTGCAAATTAATGGATGTGGATCCAGGTAAAGATGGTGACCATGGCCACCATAACCACCATCATAGGCTGATGTTTCCACAAGGAGAGAGCTTTCAAAAGTCATGGTTTTAAAAGATTAGTAAATTTGCTCTAACAGAAACTGTCAGAGAGAGAGAGAGATTGAGATTATTTTGGTAGTTGCTTTAGAGTGTAATTTCAAGATAAAAATGCTTAAAGAAAAGTAAATTTTGAAAATCCAATTTTGCTGTATAAGATGAAATGTAACCTCTTTTTCCTCAATGAAATGTAAGGAGCTTCATTATTCTTTGAGGCTTTGAAATTGGATTTGCTTGGGTGGAGCAATGTATGGAGACTAGCCTTTAGGGAGAGAAAGAATCTGTTTGTGTGCAGGAGATGGCACTATGATGTCATCTGGCAGTAGATTTACTCTCTGACTCTGCTCCTGACATGATAAATCATAGTTGCTATTAATAGTTCAAGGAATGGCACTGACATTTTTTAGGTATCCTTCACAGTAAATGTTGCCTAACTTCTGATCACAATGTTTAGCATTAAGTGAACATCACAATTATCTATGCATTCCAAAAAATAATTTAAACAACTGCAGACAGAGCCCTAACCAAACCTACTAAATCAGTTTCTTCCAGTGGTACCTGCACATGTGCATTTTCAATAGTTTCATAAGTATTTCTGATGTTCAAGAAGGATTGCAACATTGAGTTTCCATGCCCTTCCTTGTAGTGGCCTCAGGGACAGGGAATCCTGGCTATGTATTCTGCTTTTGAAGGTAGGAAAAGCAAATCTAGAACTTAGAGTCTGGACATGTAAGAGTGCTGAGGTCGCCCATGCCAAGAGTGTAAATAGAAAAGGAAAGTCTGGGACAGAATATTAAAGAATGTCTTCAGTGGAGGATCTCAGAGGAGAAAGTTTGTTGGGGCAGAAAATGAAGAAGAGACAAAGATGTAGAGAGGTGTCTTACTCATTTCAGAGGAGTGGTACTCATCAGGGCGATGCTGCAGAGAGGTGAGCGCTGAGCAAAGGCAGTTAGGTCAATTTGGTGATCAGGTGGTTATCAGGGATGTTCAAGAAAGAAAATCATGTTGGGGTAGAAGTCAGGTGCAAAGGCCTAAGGCCACTATTCTCACTGACTGTATCTTGCAATCACTTGTGGAGATTTAAAACCAAAGGGATTTCTGACTCCCACCCCAAGAGGTACTGAATTGGGATTTCCAGAAGAAAGGCCTGAACAATGGTCATCTTTTTAAGAAATTTTTAGAATTTTCAGAAAGTGACACAGAGCATTTGTTAGCAAAGCCCTAGTTCAGGGACTAGGGAGTAAGTGGAAAACCCGAGTTCAGGGACTAGGGAAGTAAGGAGTGGAGGCAGGAGTTTAGCCCACTCTCTGAAAAATGGTGGTAGGGATTTAAAAAGCAGATTGGAGAGAACAAGAAGTAGGCAGAGCTAATGGGAAATTGGGTGGAAGAAAAATTTTTGTCTTTCTTCTAGAAGGAATTGAGAAATTTGAAGGAAAGGCATGGTTAAGAACAAGAGGTTACAGCAGCATAAAAAAGGGTAATGAAATCAGGCTCATAAGAAAATCACATCAAAACCTGACTTGGAGAATGGGGATGGTCAGGTCAATAATTGATTCTTATTTCATGGTTAAAATGAGTTGAGGATAACACTTAAGAGTTAGACAAGTAATTGTTTCTTATCTGTGACTATTTAGGGTTTAACTGTTTAAGTCTTGTTTTTCAGCCTGAACTCTTTACCAACATCCCAGCATTGACAATGATGGACCAATGTCAGGCTTGTACAAGCTGAAATGGAGCTGAATGGATGATCTTTAAAAAGTCCAGGAAAGCCTGAGAAAGGTAATTGCATGCTAGTAATTTCTATAGGTTTATGGAAATGGTGGTTAGGGGGAGAGTTTAAGCTTCTGTCGACTTCCAGATCTATTAACACATTACAAAGTTTCTGTAATTCTTGACAAAGATGACCATTGATTCTGAACAATGATTTTTCATCACATTTGAGTGCTGAGCAGCACTTATTTATGCTCTCAAAGAAAGTTACCTTTTGCTTCTAAAATGATTGATTTTCATTTCAGTGGTGTTCTTTCTCCTGCATTAACTCCAGGAAATATGGAGGTGATGCGTATTCAGCACGTGTTGCAAGTAAATCATTAAAACTCTTGCAAACACACCTCACAGCTGTCAGCTGGCTTAGTCTCAAAAAATGGCTCTCTGGCAGTATGGGTTTAAGCTGGTGACAATGAATACAAAAAACTGGTGTCAAATTTTAACATATGTTATGCATAGCTTATTTCACCTGGTTACTAGTCATTCTACCTTTCGAGGTGCAACCAACACAAACTTGCAAAGAAAACAATCTACAGTGGGGCCTTGACTTAAGAGTTAAATTCGTTCTGAGACCGAGCTCGTTAAGGAGCTCCTTAACTCAAATTACTTTGTCAACTCAATGCAAAAAATCAGAGGAGAGACAGTTGGTATCTTAAAAAAATCGTTAGTCGGGACACTCCTAAGTCAAGGCCCCACTGTATTAACAAATGATTTCTAACAAAAGCCAGGGCAATGTGGCTACTTGCACACTCTGTTTACTTTTTTCTGCTTGTTGCGGGTGGCAATCACCACACCTCCTCTTTCTTTGGACCCAGAGGCTTTACCAAGGGACTAAAAAATGCAAGTGGGCTTACTGATTTCCGAATTGGGTCCAACCCGTAAATTTTGTTAGATTCTCTTTCATTCAATGGTTGCATTTTCTAAGATAAAGTTAAAATCTACTGGGCCCTTTAAAAATGGGTAATATGGACACATAATTTACACGCTAGTTGGTGACTTTATGGTCTTTTAGAAAAAAGGGATCCTGGAGGGAAAACTCAGAATTTCTCCCTCGTGCTTACACTCCGAGGTGGGAATGAGGCAAGGCTAGTTACCACAGCCTGCTGTGCCCGGGACTTTCTGCTTAAAGTCCAGCAGACCAGCCAACTCCAGCCTAATGCCCGGTGTGATTCATTTGTGGTGATTTTAGTAGTCACACTTGTAAGACATTGCTTGTCACCAGGAATTTTGAAGACTTTATTGTTAAATTCTAAATAATGTTTACAAGTTCATTTATTTATTCTGCCAACCGAGTCCCCCGTACTCTGTGCCAGGCACCAGGAGAGGCACTGACCCCACAGAAATGAATACGGTAGAGCGCAGCCACGAGGAAGCACAGCTGCCTTGAAAATGACGCCACATTCATAGTTAGTACTTGAGAGGTACCTTTCCCTATGCCCTTTGACTGGAGGCCTATACTGTCCACGCTGGTGTGGCCAGTTAAAGCTGGATTGCTAACCCCTGAGAATCGGTCAGGAAGCACGAAATACCGCTTGAAAGCGAAGTGCCTGCACCTGGGAAGCAATGCGTGCGCCCGCCCCTCGCCCACGACCTTTCGACCTTTGGGCACCCTCCACCTTTTTAAGGAGTTACCTCGCCCTACTGTACCGTCACTCCAGATCTTTCCCTGTGATACGCCACTTGAGTTCAAAGGGAAGAGGCTTTATTTCGTCAAAAGCTCATTGTAGGATGAGCTCCTCGGGTAAAAACGAACTCGAACACCCAGGTGAAGAAGAAAGGCGCCAGGAGGAGAAATGCACCAGGAGCCCGATTGGTTCCTTCAGCGGCGCGAGGGGCTTTTGAAGGTCAGTATGCGCTTTGCATGACCGCCAAGAGCCAGCAGATGTGCCAACTCATGAACTGTCAGAGGGGCACCTTCAGGAAGGCCTGCCGGGTCTGTCTGTCCGCCCAGTCGCCGCCTTAGATCTTCGCCTTGTCGCCGCCGCCTGGGACATGCCCTCGCAGCCTCGCCCCCTGGCCGCACTCCCAGGTGAGTGCTGTGCTTTGTGTCCTGGGGGCCTAAGCTGGGGAGCCTCGCTGACCTGGGGACCCGGTTCCAGCGCTTCAGTAAGAACTTAGATATGCCGAAAAGCCAATAGTGTTCTCCCTTGTAATTTCATTTCCCAAGGGAGGAGCGGCCTGCCCTTCCCACGCTTTCAGGAACAGCCTGGGCAGGTTTGGTGGCTTTTGTGGATTTCACAGAGTGTGTGAGGGGTCCCGACAGTGGCAGAGAGATTAAATCCACCGGGTGATTTGAAGCTTGTTTTGTAAGTAGCAAAATGTGGGTGTCCATGAAGCAAGTGGCATTGTTAAAATGTGTTTTATGTGGGTGTCCAGGTGGGGAGGAGAGGGAGAAGCAGAAGCATATCTGTCCTGAAGAGCAAACAAAGTTAGCGATTTTAGTTCTCAAAATGTCCTCACGAGAAATCCGGTTACTCCCTGGATTTTGATAAAAATCTTAAGAAAAGTAGTGGGTAACTGGCGTTGAAGTAAATTGGAACAAACTTTAAATTCAGCTAAATAACATCTGTGAAAACCACAAAGAGCTACTTTGCACCCCAAAAAGTTGTGTGATGGATTGCTTATGGTTCTCTGAAATGACACCATTAGAAACACAATCCCTGGTCTCACTTCAGGACCAGGTTCGCGTTGTTGCTGAACTGAGGTGCAGTGTGGAATGGGGCAAAAAGTTTGGGCCCATTTTCCCACTCTACTGAATGAGCCCTGTGGAGCAGCCTACCAGTGACAGATGGGGTCTAGGATTTTCATGAAAAAGAATTTGTTTCAGTTGGTGCGTATGCATTTCATTCACTCATTTATTCATGTGTATGGTACATAGTTAATTGTCTGCTAAGTGCAAAGCGGTGGGCTGGGTGAATAAATCACCATGAGAAATATCACAAGCCCTGACCTTAAGGCACCTGGCATCGCATTAGCAGGAAAGAGACCTACATGCGCAGTGGGTGAGGAAACCTGGCGGTGTGGGCAAAGTCCCTGAGAGAGGAGCAAAACCAGAGAGCTTGTTTGTGTGTAATGACTTACATTTTATGGGTAAACCTTATTTTCTAAAAATGAGGGGGAAATGGTTGGCCATTTGAGAAGTGCTGGAAAGATTTGGAGAGGCCACAGTGAAAAAGGTTGATAAAGATGATGGTCATCAAGGAACCTCAGAGAGATCTGTCTAGTGGTGGAGAAGGCCTAGGAGCCTTCGGCAGGTAGCACACACTTGTTTTAAGACTAATTTGAATCCTCTTTGGGAATTGCCACGTGGCAGATGAAGACAGGGAACACGTAAGAAAATTCTATGGGCCGGAAGCCACCGAACATGGCTGTCCCCAAACAGGATGCCTCTGTCTTCTAAAGAAATCATGGGCTGAAAAATAATTTCTAGTCTTGCCAAGGGCACAAAAGAGATTAAAATGAACTAAGAAAATGTCATTGATAGTGAGTCTGGGTAACAGAGGAAAAAAGAGCACAATCTTTCGAAGTACGATTGAGGCAGTAGCGTGGAGTGGAATCGCAGGGTCTTACTGTAACTCTGCGTTTCACCTTCAGAGGAACGGCCAGAATGGTTCCTAAAGAGGCTTTCCCATTTTATGTCCCCACCAGCGATGTGAGGGCTCTAATTTCACCAGATTTTTACCAACACTTTTTTAATTCTAGCTTTCCTAGTGGGTGTGAAGTGCTATTTCATTGTGGTTGAGTTTTCATTTCCTAAAGTTTAGGGCTACTGATGTTGAGCATCTTTTCATGTTGTTATTAGCCATTTGTATGCCTTTGAAGAAATGTCCATTTTGATTCTTTACCCACTTTTAGTTGGGTTATATGTCTTTTACTATTGATCTGTAAGTGTTCCTTATGTAGACTACATACAAGTCCCTTACCAGATAAATGGTTTGCAAATATTTTCTCCCATTCTGTTGGGCTGTTTTTCCACTTTCTTGGTGATATGCAAGTTTTAAATTTTGATTAAATCCACATGCCTTGTAAATGACAGATTTGGGATTCAAAGCCAGTAGTGTGCTTGTAAAAACCTAAAGTTAACCATGACCTCTACTAGTTGAGATGTCTTATTTCAGCTCAACTGACCTCTGTCTACCCCTTTTTTTCCCATCCTGTGTCATATTTTTGGTATCAGCATAGGTAAAGAAAAATGGAGGTTAAAAGCTGTTTAAACAATGCGAGTAAGCCTAATACATTTGTACCTACTGAAGAAGAAACAGCATGATCGATGCTGGATGTTTAAGATGACAGCTCAACTCTCCATGTGTTTCTTTTTTTTTCTTTTTCTGTATTTCATGAGAATTCACATCTAGGAACATTTGTTTAAATGACTGTTGGAGAAAATAGCTAGTTTAAAACACTGATTTGTGGCTGCAATGAATTAAGGCAGGGGCATAAGGCTCTGTTTTTCTTTTCTAAAACTCTTTTGCCATCTGGTTCTCAGTGTCCCCTTCACATCGTTTTCAGGCTATGAAATTCTGTCCATCTTTATGAAGCTTAAGAATTGACCTTCGAGAGGAAAAGTCTTATTTTATTATGTTGGCACCACACATCATAACTCTCATTTTGCTTGGAGATCTTATTAATGTTATCACCACCATGTGCAACAAGAGATACGTCATGTTTATGCCTAGAATATTCCCTTTATTTCCAGTTATAGTTTTCCCATAAAAATCTCTATTGACAGTTATCTCCATGCAGACATTGAACGTTATTGCTTGGAGCAGAAATGCTAAAACAATGTGCTTATTTGGGATCCCAAGTTTCCCCCAACATTTTGAAGTGTCTAATCCCTCACAAAATACCTTTGCAGTCAGAGCAGTAGTAACTGGCTTTTCTTGTCATGGATGTTATGGGATTATGTTATCTCCATAATACATTTTGTATTCCTCCCATATGTATTACAGTAAATAATTCATTTTGACTCTGATAGATATTTTATATTTGTGATTGACATTATCTCAAGAGTTGTTTATTAAAAAATAGAACAATTTTTTGGGATCCAAGAGTGGTAAAAGGCAGACTGTACATCATACTAAGATCCAAAAAATATCTGTACACTTTTGCAAAATAAGATTTTGTTTGTCTCCCACCTATCATCTTTTTTCTATGTATAGGTCCCTTCTTGAACTGGGTTAACAGGCTGGGAAGGAGACGTTGTCTCAGGAGGCCAAGGGCAGAAGAACCTGAGGGTCCCTGGAGAACCCTGAAAGTCAAGGCCTGGGAACAAAGTCCAAAGGGTTGGTGGTGGGTACGAGAAGGAAGGTTGTAGGAATAAACCTGAAAACAAAGTCCAGTGGGGAAGTACCTGGCAGAACTAGCAGGAAGAACAGAGGAAGGAATAATTTGGTCATTTGTATAAATGCAGATGAAATGCATTAAACTTGATGCATGTGATCTGGTGCAATGAAATGCATGAGGTACTGGATTTAGATCTAGATTCAAATCTTGCTTAGTAAACTGGCTCAGACAAGTGATTTAACTCCTCTGCACCTAAGCTTCTCATTTATTAGATGAGTATCATCATCACATCAACTTCACAGAGATCATCTTATTTAATTATCAGCACAAACAATGTAGTATTTTCTACTATCCTGGTTTCACAGATGAAACTCGGAGAAGTTGTTTGCTTAAGGTGCTTTCCTACAGCTAGAAAATAATAGAGCCAGGATTTTAATCCAGGTGGGTTAGGCATGCAGTCCATTAGGCCACTGGGTAGAATGACCTGGAGCACATGTTATCATGGGAATCCTGGACTCTACAGTAGACCCTCTGCATTAGCATCTCTGGGGATGGGACCCAAACATGCACTTGACCGCACCACTAAGTAACTCTCATGCTCTACATAAAAGTGCTCTACAGCTTTTACTACTCACAGTGTGGTCTGTGGTCCAGGATCAGCAGCATCAGCAGCCTCAGCACCACCTGTGAGCTTGTTAGAAATGTGAATTCTTAGCCCCTATCCTAGCCCTCATGAATTTGAATCTGCATGTCCTCTATCAGGATCCCCAGATGATTCCGCACATTATGGTTCAGGAAGGCCTGTTGTACAGGTTGTGAGGATTAGAGATCCTAAATGTAAAGTGTCTACCATATTGTAGGTACTCAACAATGTTCTTTGTTACCATCCCCTTTTTGATCAAATAAAAGGTGGTTTGCTGGGAGAGCCCACAATTACAGGATTAGGAAAGACAACTGTTTAGCTCTCCTCTTCCTTCAGGATGTATGCTCAGTGCTGTTATGTTGTTTCCTAGCTTCCCATCATGTTCCACCCAAAGCTTCCTTTCCTGAAAACACAGCATGCTGTCTTACCCACAGTTTGGTGTGGACTTTGACGATACGGGGTTGATTCTTGACTTGGCTAATTATTGTCTGTTACCTTGGGAAAATTATATCAATGATAAAAAGGGCCTCAATTATAAAAGTGACCAAATGGCAGAATGACCGGGAAATAATACATTTTGTCATACTAAAACCTAGGAGTTAGTCCTGTCTGCCCCTGTAATCAGTGGGGTATCAGTTGGACAAGTAAGCAAGGAACATAGGCAGAGAAGTCTTAGAATTTATATTTTCTTCTTCTAAATTTTAAACATTTCATCATTTAAATAAATTTCATAAAATTATCTGTTCTGCTCTAAGGACAAAAACCTGCTTTTAGAACTAGGATATAAATCCTATATAATAAAAGGCTAATATGCAAAGTGACCAAATGGCAGAATGACCGGTCACTATAATGTACACTGACCTCCAGGGGGAAGAAGCTCAATGCAGGAGCTGCCCCCCTGGTGATCAATGTGCTACCCCTGCTCAGCCAGAAGCCAGGCTCATGGCTGGTGAGCACGATGGTGTGAGCCTCTTCCACCTCCACAGCAGTCAGACATCCCCCAAGGGCTCATAGACTGTGAGAGGGTGCAGGCCAGGC
Source organism: Myotis davidii (assembly GCF_000327345.1). Taxonomy (NCBI): domain Eukaryota; kingdom Metazoa; phylum Chordata; class Mammalia; order Chiroptera; family Vespertilionidae; genus Myotis; species Myotis davidii. The sequence goes on from NW_006293700.1 coordinate 1,739,851, forward strand.
TGAGGGATGCCCCCCCCCCACACAAGTGCACAGATTTCATGTACTAGGCCTCTAGTAATCCTATATAATAAAAGCCTAATATGTTAAGTGTCCAGGCATCTGGTCATCTGTTCAACCAATCAAAGCATAATATGCTAATGATATGCTAAGGTCACTCAACCACTCGCTATGATGTGCACTGACCACCAGGGACAGACAGTCAACTGGTTAACCAGTCATTATGACATGCACTGATCACCAGGGGGCAGATGCTCAACGCAAGAGCTGCCCCCTGGTGGTCAATGCGCTCCCACAGGGGAGTGCTGCTCAGCCAGAAGCCAGGCTCATGGCTGGCGAGGACAGCAGAG
>NW_006293700.1:1740229-1747575 GCF_000327345.1 Myotis davidii
GAGTGAATGGATGAGTTTGATTTTAATTGGCCTAATTGTTTTGCAAACAGTTCTGTGTAATGCTGTGTTTCTAAGTAAAACATACTTCGCTTAATGAATGTTTAATAACTCCTTAGAGTGCAATCATTAGTTCCATGTTTAACTGGCTTATACCTAAAAATTCTCTGCTAGAATTCAACTCAGTCAGCTTCTAGGGGTGCATTTTGTGATCCTTTTATCTTAGGAAGGACAGTAAGAAGTCCCATTACTTTCAAAGGTGTGCTTAGCTGATTTTTTTTTTCCTAGTGGCCTTTTTTGTGCCTTTTACATGACACTCTTGGCGTGAATGGACTGTGCTAGAGTAGAATCAAATGGTGTTTTGAGGAAGAGCTTGGCCCTATCTATCTGCATTCCCCAGTTCACTGCTCTTTGGATAACTGTCCCTTGTAACTTTTAAACTTCTCTTCCTTAAGGAGGGCTTCCTGGACCACCAGACTGGGACAGTCCCTCTCTTTTACATTCCCTCAGCACCCCCTACTTCCTCTCCCAGAACGGACTCATTGTAGTTTTGTATGTTAAATTGTCTCTAGATCAGTGGTCCTACAGGGGACATTTGGCAACTGGAGATAGTTTTGCCTGTCACAACTGGTGGAGTTGCTACTGGTAGTTGGTAGATAGAGGCCAAACCTCCTGCCATGCACAGAACAACCCCCACAACAAAGAGTTACCCAGCCCAAACCCTCATGGCACCGTGGGAAAAACCCTGGCCTGAATGGGATTGTCAGTTCCATGAGGACCGTGCAGTGGCCAAGGCTGCCTCGGTCATGTTTTCCTGGCACAGAAACAGACCTCCGGGACAGAAGAAGTATCCAGCAAGTGTTTGTGGAGTCGCCTTTCATTAATTGAATGATGGATTGAATAAAAAAGGATAGCGGCCTTTCACTTAGTACGCCAACTGTTAAACATAGAGGGTGCTTTTGATTGTAAATGTTGGTATTGGAGAATATATTAAGTTTACTGCAGCACTCTGCTTTTAAGAGGTTGGTTGACAGAATTAATAACGGTGCATTAAAAAAAGATATGTTGTTTGTGCCTTTCTGGATATGAAAAAAATAATCCCAAGATCAGGCAAAATCACTGAGCTGTGAACCTGGACCACTGTGTTCACTTTTCAATCTACTAACTAAGTTACTTATATAAACTGTGAGTGGGGGTGTCATAGTCATGGACCATTGCAAGAGGCATGTATGTACTGTAGGAGATGTTGAGAATTTTAGTCATTACATCACATATTTTTCTTATTAAGGATTCATTGGAAAAAATTGCCCTCTTGTTTCTGCTGTGCCTTTAACTTGCTTTTTATCTTTACAATATTATGAATTATAGAATTGATTGTGTTTTATTTGTGGCATGGGCTACTAACAAGCTTAAATATAAATTTCTGGCTCATTGCTATCAATTGTATGGGGCATTTTGGTATGCTAATTACACCCATGGCTATCTTATTTATTTATTTTTTTTAATTTTCCCTTTACCTTGGGAAAATACTTTGGTGCTCTTCTTTAAGTTTTTATTTCCTCCCTCCTTTTTTTTTCTTTTTACTTCTGTCATGCTAAATATTTTGTAAATTTTTTTCAAAAAGACGTATGTGAAGTAATTTGTTTAGACTATATGCTTATTTTATTACAACTAGAGCTTTGTGACAAAGAAATTTATAGCATGCCTTGAACACACAAAACTTTATTGGAATGGTCATCACAAATAATGCTAACCAGTACTTCTATAACATTAAGCGCATGATACATTTACGACACTCTCCTTGCTGTTTCTGGACTCGAGTCCTAGAAAACAATCCCAGAGATGCCCTTGAGATATCTGAGCAGAGAGAGAGTGAGAGGAGCATCAGGTCTATAGTAATCAAATTGTCTCACAAAAATGCAGCCAATTTTCTGTCATCTCAGCACATACCATGGTTTGTCACACATTTTAACTCATTTCTAACCTTTAGAGGTTTTGTTAATTCAGTTGGTTTGGCTGTCCCCTACTTACACTATATGTGAATGGGCCCTTTGCCCATTTTTCCCCCCCAGGGTTTTTTCTCCTGGCCTCGGTTAAGAAAGTAATTACTATAAAAAAATCACCGATTTTTAAAATTCAGCACATTCCTTGAAATTCTGGGGGTGGGCTGAGGTTGGGAACTGACAAGCAAAGAGCAAACAAACAAAATATACCTATAAGCAAATCACTGAGAGGTAGTAACTACTATTATTTTGATAAATTCTTTCAGCCTTTTTATCCTATGCATTTGTAAGGGTACATTTTTTCATGGAAGTGGGATGTTGTGCATAGGGCCTTGCAATTTTTCCTGACATTCCCTTGTTTGTGATGGTATTATGTTTCTGCCATTGAACATTGTTCTACATTATTATTTTTGGTGGCTGGGTGGTATTCCGTTGTATGGATATATCACAGTTTATTAAACAATCCAATAGACATTTACATTGCTTCCATTATAAATACTATTAAATTATGGAATTCTGGCGTGTGTGGATGAAACCTGCTTTTTAAACAGCTGGATCTTGTGACCCAAAGGTAAAACATTTAATAACTTTTATTTAAAATTTATTTGAGACACAAATATGGAATGAGTTCCAATGCAGACTGATATAGCAGAGTAATTTTATAAGATGCATTTACATTAATAACAGTTAAATCCTTCATTTTAACATTTAGTCAGATAAATAATTATGTTAAGGAAATTAAACAACATATATAACCTAATTCATTTGTATGTATAGCATGCATCTATCTAGGCTAGGGACATGAAGTCAATACAAAATCTTAAATTAAAACAACATCAGTGTTGTAACTTTACAGACCAAGAACTTCAGATGGACTTTTTTCTTTCTTTCTAAAGCAGAATGTAGGTTAAATATGTTAGAGATTGAATTTCAGAGAGCAAATTGTTGATTAAAATTAATGTGCCACTTTCAGGGAGGAACAGCCCAATCTTCTCTCACAAAAAAAAGAATTAGGAGGACTATTTTATTTTCACAAACAACTGGAAAAGAGGTAGAGATAAAAGAAATGGGGAGGGAAAAGACAGACAAATCCCTGTAGACACCCTAGATTTACAGGTGGGATTCAAAAGTGCCTGCTGTGTAAAAAAGGCACCATTATGAAGAAACTCTGCTCAGATTACTCACAGAAATAATCAAAAGGAACCCTGATGGAGAACACCCTTTCAGTATTGTCACACTGCCACAGCAAATTAAATTCATCCAGGTTGCCTTCATGGTATGCATCACTTAAAAACTTTCTCTTGCCTGTGCTTCACCCCTAGCCCCCTATGAACGACTCACCCTAAAAACAGGGGACTAAAAAAAACATAACTGATTCAAGTGCAAAGTGAATAAACAGCCACAGTGAAATAGAGGAACATCCGGGTTCCTCTGCTGCAGTCTTAGTTTGGGGGTCAGTTTTCTGCTTTGTCACATTTGTAACCTTCTTATATTCTGGTATAAAGAGTTAATAACAATATGGGAATCAAAAAGCATTGTCTAGAACAGACAGATTGGATTTTGACTGACACATGGGTTCCTTTGAATGGGTTTTAGGACCAGGTGTTAAAAAAATTTCCCCACTACATTCAGGAGCTCAGGAAGGACCGTTTCTACCCCATGCTGAGATTTGTAAGCAAAGGCTCTAGGAGGTTCCTCTTGTTGGGGTCTTTACTGCCATTGATTTGCAGCGGGAGAGTGAGGTCGACATATGGGCCTCATTCAGGGAGCTCTGAGCCATTCCGTCTGCCCTCCGCTGCACCTCAGCAACTTAGGGGCATTTTCCCGCAGTGTGACGATTAGAACTGCATAGCTTCCCCCCAAAAGTTGGTTCAGGGGTACCTGCCACAGCTCCAGAACTGCTCCCACAGGCTTACCTTCTGCGTCCCTGTCATTACTGCCGGAGAAGCCCGGCGACTTTTTATAGCAGACACCAATAAGAGCTTCAAGCAGATGTTCCGTTTTTCGGATGACATGAAAATGCATTGCATAAACTGGGCGTGCTGTGAAGGGACTTCGCTGTCAGACTAATTTTTAAATTACCTTTCTGCACATTGTTCTCTTTTTAGTAAGTCCCGTGGCTTTGGAAAGAACATCCAGTCTTTCTGACTTTGCTGAACAGGAAAACCCTTTTAAAAATTGAAAACTGGAAAAAAAAAGTCTCTTTGTCTAGCCTTCCTGACCTGTAGTTGACTCACCCTTTTCTTCAGTGAGTCTAACATGCAGAGAAATAGCCCGAAGGGAAGCGTTTGAAGACTGTGCAGTGTGTGTGCACGTCCTGTGTGTGTGTGTGTGTGTGTGTGTGTGTGTGTGTGTTATCTGTCCCGGGGCCCAAGGGCTGTACGGGCCTTCCTGTGCTCAGAGCTCCGGCTTCTGTTGGAAGCAGGTACACAAAGCCTCTTTTAACTTCCCCGCAATGAGCGGTAAGATGAAACATGCCCGCTGATGGTTAACAGATCTGTCCCTGAAGACGCCGCTCCCCAGAACATGGCATTTGCTGCCTCTGGGTGAAGTTTTCGGTATTTTCTCTCGGTGAAACGATTTGGCCAGTAGCCCTTCTGTTGATTGTCATATTCCCTAGCCAGAAACATCAGTTACCAGTTTTTTTCCTTCATCTGCTCATTAAGCCTTTTGTATATTTTCTCTTGGATTCCTAGGAATTAGTGATGACATGTGTCGTTTCCACATCCTTGAGAAAGGATACAAGGGCTAGCAATTCTTCACTTTGTAGGGTTTCAAATATCTGAGAATATTACTTCTTTTTAACCGAGAGCAAGTGAAAATAGGTCAATTCACAGTATTATTTAGCTGATTTAACTCCTATTATAGAAATAAAAATCAGGATGGTTACTTATAAATGAAATAAATCCGCAACTGTATTTAAAAAAAAAAAACTCATTAGAGTAATAATTTTGTCCTCGAACAACTTGTTAAAGGTGATGCAATTGGCTGACATGGGTTTCTTTTCCAATCCCTCTGAGAATGACGGCTCTGTGGAAAATCCTCTTCCGTTTTGATGGGTAACGAGAGAGGAAGGAGTGGGTAGGCCCTAGCTGGTTTGGCTGAGTGGATAGAGCGTCGGCCTGCGGACTGAAGGGTCCCGGGTTTGATTCTGGTCAAGGGCACATGCCTGGTCAAGGGCACATGCCTCCACCCTGATTTCCTGCCGCTGCAGCCATCAATGATCCCTGGCTGGCTCCTCCCCGGCCCAAGCCTAAAGCCTCTGGTTGAGGTGTTAGGCCTAGGCCTGGGTTGGTGCGTCCCCAGTAGGGGGTATGCAGGAAGCAGTTGGTCAGTGATTCTCTCACATCATTGATTCTATCTCTCTTTCCTTTCTGAAATCAATAACAACAACAACAAATAAAGGAGTGGGTAGGAAGGCAGAAAGCACAGAACTAGGATCCAGGGTTCTCACTCTGTGACTAGTGAGAAGCAAGTTGCAGTGTGGGAGATGTGCCGGAGCCTGGTTCGGTTGGGCTATTAAACAATGTGTTTGTGGCTGTTTTCCCAGATGCCTCCACCAGCTCTAAATCTCAGGCTCTGGTCCTGGGAAGATTCCTTTCCATACCTGGCCCATTTTTTGTGCCCGCACTGAGTTGCAAAATCAGTGGCTCTCAAGAGGCTTGTATTCCACATGGATTTCGGTCTTAGCACAGAGCTGGATTCAAACAGTTCTATTCTGTCTGGAGGAGGGTAGATCAGAGTCCCACCAGAAGCCACAAGGGCCTCCTGTGGACTTTGCTGGTGATGGAACCCCTCATGTATGTTTCCGGGTTGTTCTCTGATTGAGACCCATTTTCAACAAGAGATACACAGATGCCAAGACTTACTAGAGACCTAAATAGTGAAAATGTCCAACTCACTGCCCCTCACGGAGTCCTCTAGGTCAGGATCTTTAATGGGCACACTGTACGTTTTCTCATTCAGTCTTATAACCTGTAGAGGAAGGGACTGCTACAATTTCTGTGTTTTTGGATAAGAAAACTGAGGCTTTGAAAGGTGAAGTCACTTGCCCAGGGTTCCACAGCTGGGATAGGAAGTCAGCCCGCCCACCTGTGCAACCCCAGGCGTTCTTTCTGCAGGGTATGCTGCCTGTATTCCCTGGTGGATCCTCCACACCATCCTCTCACCTTTGATTTCCTGGAGTCCTGTCCTCCCAGTGCTCATCTGGTAATCCCCCCAACCCTGGATTTGCCTTTCTGTTCCCAAACAGGGGCAACTGATATTTTGGGAGGGGACCCCAAACTATAAAACTATTCAGATTAATACCATGAACATTCCTTGTTTTCAACCTCAGCTAGAACCTCTGCATTACCCAGCAATCCTAGAGATTCTTGGTCATGACGTGCTCTCCACAGAGTAATTTTAAACTACCACCACTCTCCTCCAGCCCCCATTCTGTCTTCAGTCTCAACAGAGCCTCAAACTTCTGGGAGAAACGGAGGCTATCTGAAAATTTCATTTATAATTTAGCTTCTTATTGCCAGTTTCAGAGTATCAACTCTCCATCATCCTCTAGGTCAAACCCTTTACCTTCTTTTTCCTCTTGGACCTTGTTCCATTCACCAATTCCCTCAATTCCTCTACCTTTCTTGTCTCTCTTTTCAGACATCTTCCCCTGAGCCTATAAACAAAAGCATGTCTTACCCAATCTAAACCCCAAATCAAGTTAAGAAAACACAAACCTCTAGTTAGTGTCAGGTCTTTCTTTTCTTTTCACCCAAACTTACTAGAAGAATAGTCTATCGTACTAGTCTCTGGCATCTTCTTTTCTCATTCTTTCTCCCATACTGTTTGGCTTTTGTTCTTACCACTTGTACTAATTAGGATCTAACCTGGAAAAAAAAATAAACTACTTCAGTGATTTGTTCCAAAGAAAATATAATGCAGGGAAATTTATTAGATGAGTAGCAGAGTAACTGAGAAACCAAACAGAGGATGGTGAGGAATCCCAGAGGTGGCGACAGCTGGAGCCACTACCACACTTAGAATGGAGGGACATAGGAAAGATTGTGCTGTCAGACCATGGCCTTGGCATTACCCAGGGAGGTAAGAAGCTTGGGTTGGTTGGCTTGTCCAGTGGGAGCTAAAGTCATGAACAGGATTCAGCCCGGGAACTGCCAGTCATGTCATCCAAGGCAGAGAGGAGAAACAGATACCTGGCCACTCCATTCCTATCACCTTTTAATCACTCACCAATACCTCCCATTGGCTTAACTCAGCTCAGCTAGAGGTCAGGTGGCACCAGAGCCTGGGAAGTGCAGCCTGCAGGGTCAGACATCAGGGATACAGAGTGAGAGGGAGAAT
>NW_006293700.1:1747610-1771869 GCF_000327345.1 Myotis davidii
AACAGATCCAGGACCATTGTATGTTTCATATCATATAAGGACCATAGTGGCTTTCCAGTGCCAAATCCAGTGAAATTTTAGTTTTTCTATTATTGGATCTCTGCTAACTGTACTGGTGATTACGCCCTCCTTGGAACTCTCCACTTTGTTGCCTTCTGAGGGACACCGTGTCTTCATTCCATTCTGTCTGTCTTCTTTGAAGACTTCCACATCCCCATACCTACCACTTAAATATTACTGCCCCCCGGATATGGTTCTTCATCCTCAAGGTGTTAACTTCCATGTAGATTCTAGTAATTTTCAAACACGTAACTCTAGCCCAAACCTCTCTCCTGAAATGTAGACCTGTGTTGCCAACTCTGTCTCCACAACCACTTCAAATTCAATAAGAACAAAACCAAACTCATCATCTTTCCCCTGCATTTCCATTTAATTCTCCTGTTTTCTATCTCGCTTGCAGAAACCACTACCCATCTGTTAACAATTGTGAGCGGTCTGATATTTTACACTACTTATAAGCTAGGCAACTTGTCATGCCTGCCACAGTTTCATGGGTATTGGCAGAAGACACAAGGCTCCTGGGTCAGAGACAAAGGACACTCTTATGGCACAGCAAGCAGCATGAATTTTACGACCATGTAGGTCTCCCTGCTTCCCAAGTCCCACAGAGATGACCTGGAGTGATTCAGGTAGATGCTGTGCACACACTGCGTTTCAATCACTGCCGAGGAAAACTAAGCTTAGGGACTCCAGCCTTTTGGGACGAGCTCCAGGCACATTGCAAACCTGTGCTCCAGCGGGAGACAGTATCTCACTCTCCTGGACAGTAAAAACATCTGCTCTTTGCTCTGGAGGGTTTGCTCTTTGATGAGGAAATTGTGACTTCACTCTGTGCCTCGTTCTCATGGTGACATCTGTCTCCCCTATCCTTTGGCTTCCTGTCCAGCTAAAGAGTTTTATGTTCTACTCATCCTTCAAGGCTTGGCTGCCTCAGATGTCACCTATCTACCTGTGCGATAGCTTTTCCTGCATCTTGATTCTAAGAAATTCCCTATGTTGTTTTTTTTCCCAGAGTTTCTTGCATGATAATTGTTTGTTTATTGAGTTGCCTTCAGAGCCCATGCATTGTCTGCCCTCTTTGCAGCCCCCATAGCAAGCACCGTGTCAAGTGTCCAGTGGAACTTAGTGTCATCTGATGATGTAGACCAAGCATGTCAAACTCAAAGGCTAACACGGGCCACATAAACGAGGGTTAAGTTTATATGGACCGCAAAAACACAAAAGCTTCAATTTTCATAGAAACATAGGTTTATTTCCATAGAGACATGCTGAATACAAAGGGCTGAAATGAGTAATCGTTAACATAAAATAATAAAACCTTTTAATAAAAATTAATATCTTTTTCTTGAACATTAACTTACCAGACACTGAGTAACTGCACAGATTAATAAGTGCAATGCAAATAAACCTATTTTTCTTGTTCTCTGAAAGTGAACTATTTCCTGTTGTGACACCAAACAAGTCAGTCCAAGACTAATGACATGGCAATTGGCTGCTAAAATATTCACTGCTGGTATTAGTGGAGAGAAATGATGTACCTGTGCATAAGGCGTGTAAGGGAAATGAATGCAACACAATGATAGTAATCAGTCATCAGCGAACGTTGTAGTTCGTTATTAGTAATTATGTATAATAGGATATTGTAAAAATTAAGTTACGAAAGTTTTATTAAAACGTTTCTTACATACCATTATATTGGCTGGGCTGCAAAAATATTCGTTGTGGGTCACATGTGGCCCACGGGCCGTGAGTTTGACATGCTTGATGTAGACAGTTCAGAGTGTGTTTTTTCCACAGCAGTTCCCTCTTCTGAGCAAACATTGGTTCTGTTCATTCTAAAATGGTCTCTGATGCCAGTGAGGTTAGTACATCTGTATTTCTAAGATTCAATCTGACATATAGAAGTACTAACTTGTGGGGGCAACTTTATTTAATGAGATAGTTAAGAAAAAAAAAAGGTAAAATAGCCCTTATTTGTTTTAGAACCCATTATGGGTTCTTGTGCTAACACCAGGTAGAAAGTCGACTACTTTCTTAAAGAGAGAAATTAGTCCCAACTATCCACCTGGTTTGGTTATTTTACTTTTCTGTCAATAATACTGAAGTATGTGCCCCCCCCTTTTCTTTATAAAGATGTAAAAGAATGAGTTTAGAGTAACCTGTCTTTAATCAGATTTGGATGACATTTCAGGAGATTTTGCAGCTGGCAAGAAGAGAACCTGGCAAACACATATGCACACACATTTCAAAATGGCATCCAAACCCCCTTTTTAAAAATTACTTGAGTAGAATTCAAATTTGGTCAGGCTTCTTTCCATTTCTGCAAATTCTGGAAATTCCAAAATCACTTTGCTCCAACCTCATTGGAAAAACCATGTAACTACTTTCATAATGAGTTGATAACCAGTCAAATATTTTGTCATGCATTTCCCATAAAAAGATAAATCCCACCCACTGGAGGATTAATGGAGGAAAAGCATAAAACCACACTAAATCCCAACAATGGCGACTTTCATGAAATTGCTTTAGGTTTTATAGGGATCTTATATCAATCAGCTATTCATAAAGCATGTTACCTGAATTTTTATTGATACAAATCTTTTGGATTATATATAGTAGGCAGAGCAGTTGAGTCAGGTTCTTGGAAAATTGCTTGATTGCTATTAAAGCTGATTAAAACTAAGGTTTTGATTTTAACCACAGAAAATTAGGAACTGATTTTTTTTTTATGCTTCACAGTCTGGAGGCATAAGATATTAAAATCATGCCTTAAAATAAGTACTTTTAAAGAAGACAGTGAAAGTCTTATATGTGGTTGAATTGTCTTTGTTAGTGTATGGATATTAAGTTTTTCTTAATGAAAGACTATGCAAAGTTTAAGCCAAATTTTGAAGTTTGTCTCAGGCGGAGTCTACGTGATTTACTCAGTTAATGAGTAAAAATTTAGGTTGCTTGGATGGTTCAGTGTATTTAATATGACACAATTGAGATGAGTCTTTGTTTTTGACAACTAGTGATCAGATTACATTGAGTCTTTGTTTTATCTATACACAGATAAATAAGCTATGTATATACTTTTATAATATTCTAGATATATTTAACTACTTGCTGTGACCAGTGTTTCTCACCCTAAATCATCCTATTAACAGTCTATTACGGTCTTTAAGACATCTCTGTGAATGAGTGAAAGGAAGGTGGAGCAAAGGGAGGGGCAGGAAGAGGAAGAGGGCCAGCAGCCAGTTAAGACAATTTTTCTTTGCTCCGCAGCATCAGAAAATTATTCATGTATGTTGTTTCTGGACTTCTATTTGGGTATTAAAAAATAACTCTCTGGTGTGTGTGTGGGGAGGTGCTAGGGGGTAAAGAGATTGAGAAAAAAAGAAAAGAGAGAACTCATGGACATGGACAACAGTGTGATTATTGCAGGGATGGAGGGGGGTGGAGGTGAAAAAAAACTAACTTCTGATTTTTTATTTTATTTTAAAACGTCATATGACTTCTGAAAAAAAATAGTTTGTATAAAACAAAACTGAAAAATAATTGCAAATCTTGGTCTCATTTAAAACAGCCTTTAAAGGAAAAATGTCTTTTTAACCTCAGGATATGTGCTGAGACCCAGGCGGTCTCAGCTGACTCTGCCCTTAGAGACAAGTACCTGTAGCCCAGGTTCCTTGAGGGTCGGTTTGCGTCAGGTCACGCCGAGAGGCTGTTTGAGAATGCAGTGTCAGTCAGCAGGAGACTTACTTGGAGAGCCTGTCATGGATAAAAACTAGACATTACCATTTTTTAAAGAAATAATTCAAAGGCCCCTTTGATAGTGGATAAATAGTTTAATCCCAAGCTATAAAAAGATAATAGTACATTATCTTCTGCGGTTTACATAATGGACTAGGGGTTTATCTTAGTCCTTCTTTTAATGTCTTGTTTGCGAAATATGCTCTCACATAAAGCCAGCTCCTGAAAGTCTGTTAAATCCCACTACACACTTTACCTGCAATTAAGGTAGTCGGCTCTATGCACATAGTACCAGGATTAAAACATGTAGGCAGAGGTGCTAGGATTTCCTCCAGTGTGGTCATATAAGGGACTTAAAACACCCCATCAGTGTCATCTTGATATAATGGTAGAATTCTCTATTAAAATCTAAATATTTAATAATTATTATAATTAGACACTCAGAGATACTATGTAGATATAGACTAAGAATTAAACACAAACGTCAAGGGACAAATCCATTTATTTTTTTCTATAACCATGTATTTACTTTCAAGCTTGGGTTCGAGTCACAGTTTCTTGCTAGATATTTGAGATTCTCCTGCTAATTACTACTTTGTACTTTCGCTGCAGGCCTGGCTTTTTTATGCTGCTTGAGGCTGATATCGCCTAACAAGTCTCTTTGTGGCTAAGAGAGAATTGCTATCTACAGCAGTGGCCTCTCCTCTCTTTTTCCCTCCCTAAAGCAAAAATATGAATAATAGTAGCTCATTTGTGACAAATTAACTGCTTGCCTCATACTTTCAAGCAAAATATGAAACAAGATATTTAATGATTCAAAACATGAAAGTAACATTCTTATAAAGAATGATATTTATTAGTGCAATTATCTTTTCAGTCAATAGCTGTCCACATTTAATTAGCTTACTCTGTCTTCAATATTCAATTAATGTTGAATAACTTAGTCACATAGCTGCTGTATATTTTTTAAAATACTTTTCTGGCCTGGGTAGTTGAGCATTGACCTATGAACCAGGAGGTCACTGTTCAATTCCCAGTCAGAGCACATGTCCTGGTTGCAGGCTCAATCCCCAATAGAGGGTGTGCAAAAGGCAGCTGATCAATGATTCTCATCATTGATGTTTCTATCTCTTTCTCTCCCTCTCCCTTCTTTCTGAAATCAGTAAAAATATATTAAAAATATATATCTGGTTACTGAATCTGCTGGATTTTTTTAAAGAAAGACATCTATTTGTCTATCCATCTGCCCACTCACATACATACCACTTTGTTTCCAAAACAATTTAAGGTGGGCTCTTAAAGGGAATATGCTGTGTTTAATCTGAAAATTTAAAAATACAAATTAAGTCAAATAGTAGCTCATTTGTGACAAATTAACTGCTTGCCTCATACTTTCAAGCAAAACATGAAACAAGATATTTAATGATTCAAAACATGAAAGTAACATTCTACTTACGAAGAATGATATTTATTAGTAACAAATCTGACGCTTTTTGATTCAATAAGGAAGTGAATAGGGTCCAAATGTAAATATAGCACTTCTGTTCTGCAAATGGAAGGTTCAAACATTGGCTTTTTATTAAAGGAAGTAGAAATTAGGAATTTTTAAAAAGGGCTTGGGACCAGTCAATCAGAATAAAGTGATTTAGGAGGGAAAATGACAGCAAAATGATATTATCTGGGACATGTCAGTATTTTTACCTTCCAGAAGTTTCCTTAGGAAAAGTATTTTCAGTAATTCACTTAACTTCAAAACAAAGGGATATTTGTTTTAGGTATTACATATTTATGTTTATCATCAGCCATCCATCTAGCTCTTTTCCAAAGTCTGGTTTGGTGCTAATAGAGTGATCTTGCCAGCATGTTAGTCTCTCTCCTTCCCTCATCCAGAAGCATCCCATGGCCAGTGTTCAAGGGGAAAAGCCCTCAGGGGAAGATGAGGTGTCCTTGGCTGATGGTTTTTCCTGATGCCAGCTAATCCCAGATTATTTGTGGATCTAAAAGGAAGTAATTGAAGAAATGGAATCCTTCCAATTCCTGAGGCTGGTGCTATTCATCATTTCCTAAAATCATTTAATGTTTAGCACCCAGAAAATTGTCCATTAAATTATGGCAGAAAAGTAATTCCATACCCTCTCTTTCCAGCCACTTTGGCCCCAGATTGAGTCACTGGCGCAGTGGAACATAAAATCAGATAGTCTAGGGCACGTGAAAAAGGCATCCCTTCAGAGAAGGTAACTGTCCTTGTCATTTCTCCAAATGGACATTTCTAAACACGATAAGGAAATATCCATGGTGGGCAACTCAAATAAATGAAAACTGACAACAACAATATTAGTTAATTTTTCTACCTCCATTTCATGTTGGTCCAAAATGATGTGAAGATTAGTGGATTTAACATCAAAATGCCTTACAAACACAAGCCCTTCTTTTAGAGCTCATGACTCTTAACTCTCTCAGGACAAAAGGGATTCTTATACCTTCCGGAGTTCGTCCCTCACTTTATTTATGTGTCAATGCCAAATCTTTTCGCTATCAGCTATGTCCACCATTCTAATATGCTTATGTTTATTTTTGTACCATAGACTGAAGAAAAGTTTGGAGTAAATTTTTGAAAGCTAGCTGGTTAGAACCTATCTTCTGAGAGCATGTTCACACTAGTGGAGGAAGATAGCTCTTTTCATGCTAAAGGAAAGCTAGTAAGATAAAAAAGCTGAAAAGATAATTTCCACCCCGTCCAATTCCTGGTAAAAATAAGAATAAACCAGCGGATTTCATTTAACTAATAATTGGCAATTGGCAAATCCATCACAAATGGGTGAAAACTACAGATTTCTAGAGTAGCATGAAAACCAACTGGTATGTGTTTCTCTCTTAGGTTCTCCTACAATGTATACTATTAGGGAGTACAGGGCACATACATATGTGGGGTGGGGGATGAAAAAGAATTGTCCTAGATGGTAAGTTCAGGTGTTTCGAAGAGCAATGTATAGAAGAAAATTACGACTGGGGATTCACTTGGACTTTGCAAGCCTCATCCTTACATTTTTGCTGACTATTTTGCCATCCTAGCCACACCATGTTATTCCAGTACAACGAGCTGGGGCAGCTAAGAATGCTGCTCGTGAAGTAGAACCAGGGGAGGAGCCCAGGACTCTGTGCCAGTTCATGGACATTAAACAAGCTTGGGTATAAAATAAGAAACCATAACTAATTAACACCAGGCAGGTGGTCTCCATGGAAATTTAAAATCCAAACTGGGTCAGCGGGGAATAGACTTGGCAGATGAAACTGTAACTGAAATGCTCCCCCAAGACCCGCCAAGCAAGCCTGGAGCCAACCGCCCCGCGCCAAAGCTTCCTGTGCCCGTCATTTCTGGGGAAGAGGAGCCAAGGACTAATGACTGCAGATCTTAGCGTGAGCGTGGTTACCTTCAGATTTCAGGCCCCGCCCCCTGCGCTCACACCAAGTGTTCTGAAATGCCAGTTTCATTTGGGGAGACTAAAATGGGACCAGGAAGAATGCACTTATTACTAGCAGGGAGGACCACGGGGACCGGGGATGGGGGGCCAGGCTGAGCTTTCAACAAAGGAGAGGGTGTGAATTTTTGCTGGAATGAGCTGGAGTTGAGAGGAGGCAATATTTAGACCCCCATCAAGAGCCAGAGCAACATCAGGTACCAATAAGAATGGAACTATCTGAGTAACAGCCAGGATCGCTGAAGTGTTGGGAGTGAAAAATAAGTTTTACTGCGACATGATTGGCAAGGGAAAGACGGCTGAGAGGGTGAGAGGAAATGGAGAAACAGAGAGAAGGGGCTTGTCGGAGGTGTGATTTCTATCACGATGCCATGAGAAGATGACTCAGCAGTGTGCCTCTGCTTTGCTTTTTCCCCTCTCCGAAGGGGCACATAAAATGGGGGGATGTCAACCCTAGACAGACCCTTAGAGATGATCTCACTCATAGCCCTGGTTTTATAGCTGAAGATGCTGGGCCTGGAGGGGAAGTGTCTCCTCAAAGGCCACATGGGGAATTCTTTAGCAGAGCTGTAGCAGAGCTGTCTGGAAACCTGAGTCTCTGGTCTTTCCATCTGTTGCCCTTTCTACCTCAAGACAAGCAGATGTCATCAGTGCTGCTTTTTAAAAATTATTATTTTTTAATCCTCACCTGAGAATATTTTTCCATTAATTTTTAGAGAGTGTGAAAGGAAGAGAGACACACAGAGAGAAACATCAATGTGAGAGACACATCAATTGCATGCCTTCGCGCACACACCAATCAGGGCCAGGGTTGAGCCTGCGAGCCGGGTACATGCCCTTGACCAGAATTAAAACCGGGATCTTTCAATCCCTAGACCAACGCTTTATCCACTGAGCCAAACCAGCTAGGGCCATCAGTGCTACTTATGCATTCATTCACTTTGCTTGCCTTTAAACTCAACGGCAAACAGAGGTTCTGAACTATGTGTAGCAATCATACTGTGGATGGATATTTCCACAGGAATGGATACTAATTGGAATCTGGTAGGTGTTAAGTGGCCAGCACTGTTCTGAATTGAGCCTGGGCTCAGGGGAAAGTGGCTCTTTTTCAGGAAGATTTTACTTTTTCTGATTATGGGGGGAAAAAATCAGGATACCCATTATAGGAACTGGGAAATATAAGACTTTAATATAAGCATCATTTATTACCCAACTACTGAGAAGTAACCACTGCTGCTATTCTGATGTTTCCTTCAGGTTTTTCTAACATAGTGTGTTTTATAAAAATCAAGATCATAATATAGGTATAATTTTTTAAAATCAGTTCTATTGGGTTATAATTTACATGCAGTAAAATGAACCCATTTTTCAGGGAATAGTTCCATGAGGATGTGGCAAGTGCAGCAGAAACTCCTCAGCTCTCTGTCTGCAAGGCTGCCTGTTTGCATGCAGCCGAACCTGCTCTAGGGCCCTTCATTTCTCTCTTGGTCTCTAAGATCCTTGATTTTTCTCAGGCTCTGTCTGTATCTCTCTGTCTCTTTGGGTGACTTTCTTTGTTTCTAGTCCTCCAGATTTTTAGTAAAGTTTCAATATTGGGAAATAATAGCCACCCCCCCCCTTTATTTTAATCCAGATTTCTTTATACACAGGTTCATGGAGGAGAGCGAGTTGGGAGAAATAGGAAAGAGGCTTCATAACTTATAACTAAAGATGATTTTTAGATATTTTGCTTATACAAGACAGCTTTTCTTCCTAAAAGGAAAAGCTATACATGCTATAGCAATAATTTAGATATTTTCAGTATTTAGTCTTTCCATCCAAGAATCTGGTATATTTCACCACGGTTTTATTTCTGTGGTTTTTGTTGTTGTTTTATCTGCCTCAGAAATAGCCATTTCTTAATTTCATTCTCACTCTCAAATTACAAACTTACTGTTGGCCTCTTCTGAGTCATGGTCCTCACCTTAAGACCATTACAAACTCCTGCCAAGCCATCATAATGATGATGATGATATTTAGAATATAGTGCATATAATTTATCACATCATTTAACCCCTTTAAATGATGTGAGATGGGCCTATCATTCTCATTTTAGAGTTGAGTATGTTTTTGTTGATAATAGTTATAAGTATCTCTTCCTTATTTTGTTATTAATATATTCTTATATATATTAAATATTTTTTCTTCCTTCTCTTATCCCCTTACCATCTAACATAACGGTTACTACTGATAGTGAACTCTGTCATCGTGTTTAAGTAATGGACATCAAAGGAGAAGCGTGGGCTTTACCTAAGAACTTTGCATACTCTTTTTGGGAAAAGGTTAGTGTGTTTCCAGTTGCAGGAAGGATAGTTGGCATCATGATAGGCAGAGGTATGACCTTATTACTGTCTTTATTTGGAGATTAAGTGTGGGTTTAGGACAGCCATGGGCAAACTACGGCCCGCGGGCCAGATCCGGCCCGTTTGAAATGAATAAAACTAAAAAAAAAAGACCGTACCCTTTTATGTAATGATGTTTACTTTGAATTTATATTAGTTCACACAAACACTCCATCCATGCTTTTGTTCCGGCCCTCCGGTCCAGTTTAAGAACCCACTGTGGCCCTCGAGTCAAAAAGTTTGCCCACCCCTGGTTTAGGAGATGCGTGTGGACAAGTGGACAAGAGGAAGACTTTAATGCTGTTTTGGTTGTCAGCCTGGTGAGACTGTAACCCCTTTATCCAGTCACATACTGATCTGGGTGTTGCTGTGAAGTTGTTTTGTAGATGTGATTAAAGTTCCTAACAGTTGACTTTAATGAGAGGTATTATTGTAGTTAGCAAGGTAGGCCTAATCTAATCAGTTGAATGGCCTATAGCGGTTCTCAACCTGTGGGTCGCGACCCCTTTGGGGGTCTAACTACCCTTTCACAGGGGTCGCCTAAGACATCAGAAAACACATATATAATTACATATTGTTTTTGTGATTAATCACTATGCTTTAATTATGTTTAATTTGTAACAATGAAATTGGGGGTCACTACAACATGAGGAACTGTATTAAAGGGTTGCAGCATTAAGAAGGTTGAGAGCCACTGCTTTAGAAGCAGAACTGAGGCTTCTCTGAAGAAGGAATTCTGCCTGTGGACAGAGGCTATAGCCCAAGCCCATGACTTCCAGGCTGTGCTTGGTTTTTTCTTTCTTTTTTAAAAAATCTTTATTGTATGAAATTGGGGGTCACTACAACATGAGGAACTGTATTAAAGGGTTGCAGCATTAAGAAGGTTGAGAGCCACTGCTTTAGAAGCAGAACTGAGGCTTCTCTGAAGAAGGAATTCTGCCTGTGGACAGAGGCTATAGCCCAAGCCCATGACTTCCAGGCTGTGCTTGGTTTTTTCTTTCTTTTTTAAAAAATCTTTATTGTTCTCAGTATTACATGTATTCCCTTCCTTCCCCCTACCCCAGTGACCCCTTCTAGCCCTCAGCCTGGCCCCCACCAGGCCTTTACTGCCCTATTGACTGTGTCCATGGGTTATGCAAGTTCTTTGGTTGATCTCTCCACCACCGCCCCTCCTCCATGCTAAGGTGAAGCCACTTCCCCTCTTTTGTCCTTTCCTCTTCAAATGGAAAATGAATCAGCATTGCTCTGCTTTTCTGCCTCGTATGTACATCACTAAGTCACTCTTTCTTGGTGAATCTGAATCATGTCTGGAATCTTCAACACAGTTCTCAAGGCCATCCTGACTGAGCTGTCCAACTTGCTTATGTGAAATGACATCTTTTTATATCTCTGCTGTAACTTATCTTTGGAACATTTTCTATTTTATGATGGAAACAAAATGATATGTAATACCATATCATTTTAAAAATGAACTCACAAAGGAGTTTCATTTTAGTTTTAGTCCTTGTGGTTATCTTGCGAATATTTTCCAGGCTTTGCAAATATATTGCATCATCCTGGAATTTGTAGATTTACCATGTATGTAAAAATATGTTTCAGGTTAACTGACCCATTATCAAAATATCTTAATAGTTCTATATAGTGGATAACTTGGACTTAATTTTCTGTTTTCCTAATTTTTTTGTTCATGGAGATAATGATGAACCTTAATATGGATAAAATCTGGAAAACAAAGGAAACAAGATTGGATGTGATATTATAATAGGAGGGTATATTTGCATCATTAGAATTGTGGGTCACAGAAGAAGCTTTAGGCAGATGAAGAATGAGAGTAAGCAGGGACACATGTGTGAGAGGCACTTCAGTGGGGCTTTGGTGCTCACTGATTCTGCCCCTTGAGTGTATCACTTATGGATGTGGAGAATTGTAATCTGGTATGGTCTCACACTGACCACTGGATACACTGGCTCTTGGATCTCCAAGGAGGTGCAAAGTCAGCCACTGCCTGGGGCCACCCAACAGGAGCTACAGAGAGAGCTGCAGATTCCTCCTCTTTGTATCGGGTTGGGAAGTGCCCAGATGAGGCCCAGCTGTGAAGCAAGGCAGACTGCTGCTGGTGCTGGCTTTGGGCCTTCTTTTGATAGCTTTGAAGCTCCCTGACCCAGCTACAGCTTGTTTGACAGGTTTTAGGCTGAAACCTGCTGCACACAGCTTGGGTGGGGTTGTAAATTGGGTAGGTTCGGGTCTCAGGGAATCTCCAGAGTGGTGCAAACAGCAGTGGCTGCCAGTCAGCCCTGCACTGGGGAGGTCCCAGCACAGGAACAGTGACCGTTGCGAGCACCTCTGTCTGGAAGAAAGCCACCCCCACATTCCTGCCCCAATGCCAGACAGTCTAGTTTCTCCCCATATGTGTGTGGGTCCCCCCCTGCCCAAATCTCGCCTGGCACTGGAGCTCAGAGCAAGCGGGAGCTTGTATCTCCCTCCCGATTAAAAAAGTGGCACATCTGGGTGCCAGCCCATTCCGTCCCTCCACACCTGCTACCAGTCTCAATGCGCTTTCTTCTTTACCTCTCTAGTTGTAGTACTTCCACTCAGCCAGCTTTCCCGAGGTTCTAGTTGGTCTGTATTTTAATTGTAATTTTGATGTGGTTGTGGGAGGCAGTAAGTACAGGTGTTTACCTATGCCACCATCTTGGTTCTCCCAGGCTGCCCTTTCTGATGCCCTTCCTGTTGGCTGGCCCTGTGAGTTTTGAACTTGCCAAGCCATCTCCCATGATCATGTAAGCCAGTTGCTTACAATAGGTCTCCTAATATTCTTCCTCTGCTTATTCTGACTGGTTCAGGGACAGAAAACCATGCACAGCCAGCCAGCCAGTCAGTGCCATCGATGGGGCTAGCACTCCTCACACTTGGCGCTCCCTTCCTATTGAGCAGTGTATCTATCCTCCCACTCTATTATTCTCCCTAACCCGCTGTCCTGGATTCTGCTTCACATCCTGTTTGACATTTACTCTTTGTTGAGTCATGACCTAGAGGAGTAGTTTATTGTCTATCATGTATTTTTTAAATAGTTAATTTGTGCTTTTCACTTTAACCAATGACTTGCCAATCATTATTCTATTTCCCTAACTGGTTTTGCTCAGTGGATAGAGCATTAGCCTATGGATTGAAGAGTCCCAGGTTCGATTCCAGCCAAGGGCACATGCTTGGGTTTCAGGCTCGATCCCCAGTAGGGGGAGTGCAGAAGGCAGCCAATCAATGATTCTCTCTCATCATTGATGTTCTCTCTCTCTCTCCTTTCTTCTCTGAAATAAATAAAAATATGTTGAAAAAATAATAATTACTCTAATTTTTGTGAATTTATTGCATCCAAGTAGTGAATATGAGATTTAGACTTGAACGTAGCTTGAAGTTTAAGTCACTGGTGTGTGTGGAATTCCCTATGTTTTCATTACTTTTATAGTAAGTAACCATCCATGCTTCTCTCCCCCAGTGTGGGGAGACTTTCCTTGGATAGGGTTCCTTGAGGAAGAATTCTTCAAACTCTTTAAACTGATAGGGACTCTCCCCTTTAAAAATGGGGAATTTGAGGGGTTTCTTACCTGAAAAAGCTTTCTCCAGGAAATCGTTGGGGAAGAGGGCACCCACTGAAGGCTGGGAGGCTGAGTACTTAAATGGTTAAGGAATTGGTTCTCAATTTTCACATTCAGTGCCCCCTTTTTATAAGAAAGGCACATTTTTTTTACATCACATCTGCTGTCCTGAAATGAGATCCATTGACAATGCAATAAACCACACACACATTGAAAAACAACAATGTAATAGCCTAACTGGAATATAGCTGAAACTAAAGGAAAGCAATTTATAATAACTTACTATAAATTTATTTCTGAACTTATTTCTGAATATAAACGTTTGGGTATGGCTATGTGAGAAAATGTAATAAGAGGTCAAGTCCTGGCCTCATCACAGAGTTGGCACGGCTACAAATGTGGACGAAACAGACACACATGTTGTGAGAAGTGATCAATTAGTGAGGTGGTGTTTTGCTATAGTTAACAATTCTTAGTGGACTTCAGAACAAAATTAATTACAATTTTTCCTTGATTTCTATGGTGGTTAAATTTTAGGAAACACAGTATATTAAAACTTGCAAAATTGAGTTCAGGTTCAGAAAATTAAAATGGGTTTTCCAGAAAGCAGAGAATTTCATTCACCCAAAACCCCTGAAAGAATTAGTACATGACGAGCATTCAGTTAATATTTGCATGAATGCATGAAAGTTTTTCATCTCCATGAACTTGGGTGGGGCATTTGAAACTCATGCAGGATGAGGGAAAATTCTCTATTGTGTGGGGCTACCCCAAACATTGCAGGACAGCTGGCATTTGTTGCCCGAGCTCACTGATGTCACTAGTGTTTCTAATTGTGAGAACCCCAGAAGTCACCACCACAAATTTTCAAATTGCCCCTTTGGGTAGTGCTGCTGACAACCACAGAAATAAGTAATGATGTGGGTTCCCTGTCTGTCCATCAGATGCCTGGCAAAAGCCACTCACAGAAGTGATCCTTAGTCAGTGGGGATGGGGTGGCCCTGTTCAAGGGACTGTGTGCTTTGAAGTATGTGCACAATAATGAGGAGGTAGCTGAGGCTTTGCAAAGGGGTGTGTGAGGAAGGACACAGCCATTGGCAGCTCACGTGGACCTTTGTGTGAAGTAAAGTGCCCCCTGTGGGCAGACCAGTTAGAAAAAAGGCCCTGTCTGCAGTGGTGGGAGCACACAGAAGTCACGCGACTTGGCAGGTGGCGTCCTGCCTGGATGTCAGGTGCCTCTCCTGGCCTCTGGGCCCAGGTACCTTTCGCAGGCCTCAACTCACATACACCTTGGCTGGCTTTCCACATGTCACAGAAACCAAGTGTTGAGAGCACAATATCAATTCCACACTAACTGGATGGGTGACTGGCTCAGGCTGGGGTAGGCAGCTTTACCTTAGCCTGGGAGAGTTAATCACCATTTGGATAAGAGGACTTACCAGTAGTGAAAGGGGCGAGACATGAGTAAAAAGTCCAGGTAAAAAGAGGGTAAGTTTAGTGAATTCCACCAAGCTTAGGGAACTCATCCCCTGCATTTCGTGGTAAAGATGGGTCCTACTGGAGGCTTATTTAGGTGGAGTTCATAGTGGAGGCTTGGAACTTTGGTAATCAGTGTGCTTTGGGGTGATGAAATCTTGAGGTCTATGCCAGAATTCTACATAACTGATGTGTACAGGGAAATCTATAGTTTTCTATGGTGGTGTATATTTTTGTGAGAACAGATATTCTTGTTGACTATCCAGGAATTCAAACTCCCAGAATTATAGGGCCTTCCTGGTGAGAATGAAACCAGAGAAGGTCTTGAAGGACATTTCCTTAATGCCACAATAGAACCTATTGATACATCTTATGCCAAAACCTGCACTTTTTTTTTTTTTAACCACTAGTTCCTCAGGCCCCCAAGATTCTCTCCCAGCCTGAATGGACAAACATAAACATCAACAGGTTCTTATTCTTAGTCTCTGGTTTGTTAAGCTCCACATGGACCAGCCCCTTTGTTTAAACTCTTCATTTCACTGTCAGTTTGTTTCATTCTCTCATAACTTCATTGAAGGGGAGAATTCTCACTTCATGAACAGCCCACAAGGAGACACCCCAGAACCACCAGGAGGTCTTCTCCCAAACATATGGAGGGCAGGCATATGAGTAAGCATAGGCAAAGTCATGCTGTGCAAAAAATAACATTAAAAATCTCAATGGCTTCACAGAACAAAGCTTATTTCTCTCACACAATATCCCTGCAGAGCCAATTCTCTCGGGAAGTTGTGGTTTAAAATTCTGGGCTACTTCTGTCTTTGACAACTCTGTCTCAACATTTTCTTTGGATACCATAGCATGGAAGATAGTTACGTAGTGTCTTAATCCAGCAATTGAATGCTTTGCCAGAAATGCGATGCTACTTCTGCTTACACAAGTAATTGATTAGATATCGGGGAATTGTCCTCCTGTGGCCAAGAGAGGAGAATCATGTATGAATGAGCATTAGTAATGAAGTAATCCCTACCATGTGTACAATAGCAGATGTAATAGAGTTGCCATAACACAGCTTAAACTACAGAAATTTATTTTATCCACAGTTCTTGAAGTTAAAAGTCCAAGATCAGGTGCCATCAGGTTTTGTTTGTTTGAGGCCTCGTCATCTTTTTCCTGAGTTGCAGAACACAGATGACCTGTGGGTTTGGGTTTGTCCTAATTTGTACAAGTGGGATTCCTCCATTCTGTGATTTGATGGTGGCTGGTTGGACCAGATTATACTAGAGAATAACTTGGATGTAGGCTCTAGTCATGTCCTTAGACATTATGTGTGAGTTTGGCAACTGAAAGTTGGGGAATATTGTTTCTCCCTGTCGTCCGACTTCTCCCATCCGCAATCTTTTTCAATTTTCTTGTGCTTCTGTCTTTTGATGTTCTAAAAGTGGGCTCCTTCTTGTCCCTCTCCCACAAAGAGGTTTATTTTTTTTTCCTAAGTGATTTCCCTCACCATGAAATTTTAATACCATAGATATAGTATATACCATATCTGTTTATATACCTCATGTGATTTTTACATAAAAAGAATAAGATTTTTATCATCTCTCAAGAACCAGTTCTTGTTCCCTTTATCACCGCTGTGAGAATGCATGTTCTAGGGCCAATTAGAGGAAAGAAGGCTTGTCCAGGAGCAGATCTAAATTAGTGAGTGAAATTGTGAGCACAACGCCTTTATTCTACATGCTGGAGATGCAGGCCAAGCACCCACACCATGGCCCCACAGTGGTGTACGGAACATTCTGTAGCTAGAATGCACACCTTTTCCATGTTTAGTCAAACAGAGCAGAGATATCTCAGGGTCCAGGATGTGGCCACCTCAAGAAGAGTATGCAAAATTCCTTCTTCTGAAATTGATTAGCCTCATGCCCCAGAGTATGGTAGCCCCTGGCCCTTTTGGAATGGGCTGGTTTATGTGACTGCATAGCTAGTGAGTGGGCTCAGCCATTCTAGGCTTCATTTATGTGGGCCTTTTATTCTTCTCATGGTTTCAATCAGGAATAGCTCTCATTCTGTGTAAGTAGCTTAGGAAGCAATTTCAATATTAACTCCTCAACATAGCTTCTGTGTCCAAGTGAATCAGGTACCCTGAATATCTTCTTAGTCCTTTTCACCTATAGGATGTTTACAGTAAAGAGTGGTAAGGTTTCAAGGCAGAAACTAGTTCTAGATGATTCCCTCCACTTTAACATTCTGTCCTCTATCTTTCCCAAGACAGATTTCACTAATAAAACTTCAGCTCTTGAGGGGTTCTCCCAGTTCTATGTTTTCTCCATTTTTAGTGGCAGGCACATAAGTATCACTACTCAATATTTATAGTTGGGGAAAACCATATGAATGAGTTAGATGCACTAATAACCAATATGACCAACTGGATCACCTCAACCAGGCTTATAGTTACACTTTCCCTTCTTACTTGTGTGTCAGTAGAAATCTATATGTATTGTTGGTCACACACAGTTGAAAGTATTAAAGATAGTGTCTTTAATCCCTGCCATATTATTAGTATTGTCCATCAAGGTTGCATAGTTTTGACGAGGAGGGTAAATTCCAAGTAATTGTTTAGATTTACTTTAGAAATGCCATCTGTCTTGTTTATGTTGTGGCATAGCCACGGCATTTGTCCTTGAGATTGGGACTGGCTTTTCACCACTGCTCTGCGTGTGACTCAGAGTCACACAGACCTCTTCTGTCATGAGTAAGGATGAGGTTTGTGGGACAGGCCCAGAAGATCTATGTGCCCAACATACAGTGGGGGACAACTTTGCCAGTGAGAAGTGAAAGCCCTGTTTCATGATGAGGCATAAAATATCAACAGCTGGAGTTTTTGCTTCTTAGCCAACTGGGAAGGAGGCAAGGCATGTTAAGGCAGTCCCCTCTATCCCCTTTAAAAAATAATAAGACCGAGAATGTAGAAAAGCAGCAGCCTGGACAAATAAGGGAGAAGAACAATGAGCATATACCAGTATGTCAGGGTCCTGACTTGCCTGCTGGAGCCCTGCTCCAACAGCACTAGGATTCCTCTAGCCTAAACCACTCACATGTTCTCCCAGACAGTGGAATCTGCAAAGGGAACTAAAAGATTCCCTGAGTCTTGCCCGGCCGGTGTGGTTCAGTGGTTAAACATCAACCTATGAACCAGGAGGTCACGGTTGGATTCCTAGTCACAAATACATACTCGGGTTATAGGCTCCATCCCAATGTGGGGCATGCAGGAGGCAGCCTATTGATGATTCTCTCTCATCATTGGTGTTTCTATCTCCCTCTCTCTCTCCCTTCCTCTCTGAAATGAAAAAAATATATTAAAAAAAAAGGTAAAAGATTTCCCTGAGTCCATAGCTGTGCATTTCAAACCACAAGCCTCTTGTCAGGTCTTCTCCTGACTGTTAGTTTTATCCGCTGGTTTACTGTTGTATTATCAACACCGACCATGGTAATCAACACCTGACACACATAGGAGTTTAGTCAAATTTTTTGAAGTAAAAGCTCCCAATGCCCAGATTCTTGTCTTGTTTCTCATGACCGAACCCCATCCTCATCCTCCAAGCCAGCTTTGAGGGCTCTGGCTTCTTTCCATTGCTTAGCTTTGGACCATTCTTGGATTCCTTGCATTCATCGCTTCCCCTGGGACCCAAATCTGGTTATCCCAATGTCCTAGGACTTGAAGCTCTATCTCTGCAACACCTCTCCTGTGGCCCTTACATGTTACTTGACACCAGTTCTCCTCTCCCTACCTGCTCCCCACTGATTTTTAAGGAACTTCCAAATTAGGCGATAGTCAATGGGGGGATAGGAAAGGCCAGAGCCAGGGCTCATCCAGCCTCACTCCATAGGGAAGCTAAGAAGAAAGGGTCCCAGAAGAAGAGGGGTGTCCGAGACATGGCAGGTGTGTGTGTGTGCAGGCTTAAAAATCTGTGGCAGGACCCCGGGAGATAGGTGACCAACCAATGTAAGACCTTTTGATGAGAGAGATCTGTGACTTCCAAATTAGAGAATATTAGAAATCCTTACTACATGACCTTTCAAAACATGTGTTATGGGTCCTTTGTAGTGAGTACATCTTGGTAATTCACAGTCTTTCTCCAATAGTTTGAAAAAGGGCCTGACCAAGATTAGCACTGAGGTATGGAATTAAAGGAGGAGTTCCTATTCTTTCCCCCATTTCCCACCCTATCTCTTTCTCTCCATCCAGCAGGGCCATATCTGAAGATGATTTTAAGTCACTTAGTTGGGGAAGTACGAAAAGCTCTTAAAAGAAGCAATGAAGTTTGACTTTTCTCTGTCCTACCATCTCTAAAACTAGCACAGGATAAAGTCCCAGTATTTCTCACAGAGCCGTGGGATGACAGAGGAAGCTGATTAATAGGGTCCTTTGGCTGGTTCCTAGGATCCACACCATGAACCCAGCATGGCAAGGCCAAGCTGAGTGTCATGCTTTGACCTGGCAGTTACAGTCCTAATTGGGCACAGCGTTGCACTTTCATGGCATTTAAACACTTTAAAGAAACCCTACTCAAGACAGAAGGCTACTGTGTGTTTTCCTGAGGGTGTAGTCAGGGAGTAAAGAATGCAGGGGCTCTTTAAGCATAATTAGGCATTTAATTGTACATCTAGACTCACCGATGGTTTTGCACAAGCATGTGATTATGATTCACTTGAAAGTACTCCATTGATGATAGTTTGTATTCCGTTTCTCTACAAAGCAAATTAGGAAGGAAAATATTCAAAACATTTCATTCTTAAGTCCAATTTCTTTAGTTTCTTTTTAGTTCTAAATTCCCTTCAAGTTTCTAGAGAGTTAAACCAACCACCACCACAGGGAATTGCACATCTGACTCTAATAAAGCACATAAAATAGAATGTACATAAGTCTGGGTCGTTTACAATTAGAGTGAAGTATAGGACAAATACGGTGTCTACCACCTACCAAAATTCCCCTTCATCCTCTCCACCCAACTTTTCAGATTGAGAAGTCAAGGCATTGGTGTCAAATCTTTTGTCTAAACCACTAAGTAGCAGAGACAGATTAGGAACATAAATTGCCATGGGAATAAAAATTAAAAATAAATTAAAAATAAATTAAAAAAAATTGTCCATGGAACCATGTTCTTTCCTATCATCAAGCCAGGGAACCAGTGGAACATGTTAACTCCATTCTTCTAGTGTACATTTAAGACAGTAAACTGTGGATTACCTTTGAGATTTGGGTTATACACAAATATTACCTTGGATAGTTTGGTCCAATTTTTTAAAAAATATATTTTATTGATCTTTTACAGAGAGGAAGGGAAAGGGATAGAGAGCCAGAAACATCGATGAGAGAGAAACACCGATCAGCAGCCTCCTGCACACTCCTCACTGGGGATGTGCCTGCAACCAAGGCACATGCCCTTGACCGGACTCGAACCTGGGACCCTGAGTCCACAGGCTGATGCTCTATCCACTGAGCCAAACCGGTTAGGGCTGGTCCAATTTCTTTTATGTACTCATCTCCATGGCAGAAAGGATGAAGAAAATGGATGGGTTCCTTTTCTTGGCATTTTCACTCTTAGTTCAAGTTTGTGTGCCATCTTTTTAAATGTGCATATTTCATTGACCAGAAACCACTTGAGTTGTGCTTGTATTGCTACATCTATACCACCCACTGCTGCTTCTCCCCTCCAGTTTTTTTAAATTACTTTTTAAATCCTCACTGAGAATATGTTTTTATAGATTTGAGAGAGAGAGAGGAAGTGGGGAGAGATAGAGGCATAAATGTGAGAGAGAAACATAGATCAATTGCCTCCCATATGCACCCTGACTGGGGATCAAACCTACAACCTAGGTCAGTGATGGCGAACCTATGACACGTATGTCAGAGCTGACATGTAAACTCATTTTTTTGTTTGATTTTTCGTTGTTAAATGGCATTTAAATATATAAAATAAATATCAAAAATATAAGTCTTTGTTTTACTATAGTTGCAAATATCAAAAAATTTCTATATGTGACATGGCACCAGAGTTAAGTTGGGTTTTTCAAAATGCTGACACGCCGAGCTCAAAAGGTTCGCCATCACTGGTCTAGGAGCTGACCAAGAATCAAACTCACAACCTTTTGGTGCACCAACCAACTGAGACACCTGGCCAGGGCTCCCCTCTAGTTTTTCATAATTTGGCTATCTTCAGAGCATTCCATAAAGAGTGCTATTTAACCTGGTTTTGGCTTAATCTGACTTTGGCTTATTGCAAGAATGTGTCCCTTACAATAGACATCAATTGAATATAGAGTCCTGAGGCATGGGTAGAAAATGCCTGAATCATCACCATGAATCTCATATTCATCAGAGGTAGATTTATATTGAGAAGACAATACATGCTTAAAAAGTAATATTAAATGTTCTTTTTTTTAAAGATTAATCCATTTGTAATATATTTTTATTGATCTCAGAGAGAGGAAGGAAGAGGGAGAGAAAGACAGAAACATCAATGATGAGAGAGAATCATTGATCGGCTGCCTTCTGCATGTTCCGCATTGGGAATCGAGCCTGCAACCTGGGCATGTGCCCTGACTGGGAATCGAACCGTGACCTCCTGGTTCATAGGTCGATGCTCAACTACCAAGCCATGCTGGCCAGGCAAATGTTAATTCTTCAGTCCCTTCTCATGAAGAAAGAAGTGGAAACTGGGACATATATAGGGGGATGTGTCAAGAAGATTTTAGTAGGAAGTGTGGCTAAGAATCACGGTGTATGTGGGGCAGCTTCTCTCAAATACAGAGATCCAGGCCCCCTGAATCAGAAACTCCAGGGAGGGGTCCAAGCATCTATATTTTCAAAGTGTTCTGTAGTGATTTTAATGTTTTTGCTGTGAGGAACCATAATGTGTCTGGGAGAATAGTCTCTTTTGGTTCTTCCTGAAATATGTTTCCTCTTTTCATGGTGCTATGTTGGGAATCATGGCATTTGAAGACCTGGATTCAATTTGTGACTGTATAATTTATTAGAATTTGTGTGAACTTGGGCAAGTTTCCCCTAAAATCTTTCATTCCCCATGTCCTAACCTGTAGAAGGTGAGATGAAAATAGGAACTATTAGGACTAAGAGAGGATATATGCAAGGCCCTTAGTAGCATGTCTGGTATGTACCAGCCATGAGAATGGGCTCATCAAATGGACTATTACAATCATTCCAATAAATGTTTGCCACATACATCTCATCCATTGCCATTCTGTATTGGAGTAGTAAAAGTCTTGTATGGGACTCCTTATTCTATTTTGCAGAGAGGTGCTCCTCTTTAATCTCAATATCCAGTGTGAAACTAATAAAGAAGCATGACTTTCCTAGAATATGTGAAGTGCCTGCTGCCTGCATTTAGTCTTTGCCCAAGCTCTCTTCTGTCTCACTCTCACCCTAGCCTGGCTTTGTTAGCCAAACAAGGAGAGTAACTTCTAATGAGTCTGGACAGAAAGTGGGTTTTCCTACTGGGAAGAGGTGTGGATATCTTAAAACCTTCTGTGTAGCATCATTCTACCTCCCTCCTCTAGGACAGAGGGTCAGTGAAGATGACCATTTCATGTCAAAGACACACTGCTCTGTGTGGGTGTGTTAGGGTCTTAATGTTTGTTTCCCACCTCTGTTGGCGGTTCTTTCAGAGCAGCCTGAGCCTGTACAGGCTTCGCAGCGCTCTGGGAACAGGGAATGTGTGTGGCAGGCAGCCCTCTGGCTCAGGCATGGGTTGTTTACCATTCTGGTTTAAATTGCCTCTTATGTACCAGTATTTATATGTGTAACAAATGGGGGCTGGCTAATTATGTGGTTCTTAGTAGGAATGGAGTCTCTTCTGGAAGCAGCTCAGTCTCTGCCCACTATTTATAGCCTTCATATGTCCCAAATTTTCCAGTTCTGATTTCAAATATTCTATCCCACTGTCTCCAGAAGTATACTTTATGCTTGTCAGACCACATGTCAATTTATGGTTTGAGAAATACAGTCACAGTATTATAACTGCCACCCTAAACACCACATTTTCTGACTGTGAGATTGGAATCTTGCCTTTTAAAAACAAATTGGACATACTTAGTGTAAAAAAAATCTTTTTTTCTTCAAATATTCTTGGTAAGCAATTGACTTGAAGCTGCACCTAAAAGTCATGCAGATCTGGGATTAAATGACGATGTAATCATAAAGTGTGTGATGACAGTTGGCCTACTTGGCCTTTTCATGGTATGTGACCAGTAGAATAAAGAAATATGTTGAGTGATTTTTATGGAGACTTTCATATTACCCTAAACTACAGAACTTTGATCTGAATGGGCTGTGCTTCTTGTCAATCATATATGAAGGCAGAAATTTTTGTATTCAGTGAGAAAGGGGCATATTTCTAACACTGTTTGGTTCCTACTTTGTATTTGGCAACATGACAGGCATTTTGTCTTAACCCCCAGAAGAGCACTGGGGCAGAGACAGCAGAATCCTTCATGTCACAGGTTGGAGAATTGGGGCTCAGAAAGACTACGGAGCTTGGAAGGGACCCTCAGGTGGCAAGCAGTATAGTTAGAATTAGAACTCAGGCAAATGTGACGACAAAATCTCTTTACCAATCAGAATTTCTCATGTTATTCTTTATTGTCCCCAGAATGGTACTAGATGAAATTTAACTAAAATCATTTCCCATCACCCCAAGCTCCCCGTTATTTGGTTATAAGATATTTACATTTACAAATGACAGATGTCCTGCTGCCTTTGTCACAGCTCCCTGTCCTATGTCTCAGTGCTGGGCAGAGGGATGTGTTTGGGGACATGTGTGGGTGGGAGTATTTCAGGCCAAAGGAGAGAGTGCCTTATGCAATCTTGTGCCTTATCCATGACAAAAGCCCTCCAGTGGCTGTGCAGGCCTGGACTTAACCTTTTAACCTTAAAATCTAGTGTTTCCAATGGCACATCACCAAGCCCTTGTCAATGGAATTGTACCTCCAGGTGTCTCAGAAACCAAGGAACAGCTTCCTGCACCATCTCCCTACCCCACATATGCCAACAGGGACCCCTAATAGAATCAATACAAATGGCATTGCTGGCTCCAGAAAACCCAAAGACTTTAGATACAGCCACCTCTGTCCAGTCTGTGGAAAATATCTCAATAAAATGCTTATAAGTGTAAGGATGTGGAGTGCAGCTTCTGTAAGAGGAGTGGCTCTGGGACTTAGAACAGTGCCTGGCTCAAAGTTGGTGCTCAGTGAATGGTGTTCAATAAATGGACGAATTAGGGACTCAATGGCTCTCTTTTCATATTTATTACAGGAAAGTCAGTAGGCTATTATAGTATTTCATAAATTGGCAAATGTGACACTGAAATCAAAGCAGAATCTTGGTTAATGCCTTGTTGGTTGTCATGTTCAGAGATCTCTGGATGCTGCAGTAACCATGCCATCTGTGAAATCCAGGCATCCTAGCTCCTAAAACACTCCTGATATTTAACAGGCAGGTGAAAGTATAATATCTGAACTC
>NW_006293700.1:1772859-1779681 GCF_000327345.1 Myotis davidii
GTTCTCTTTCCTCTTGGAAGTTATTTTCTCAGTCACCTTCACAGATTCTGTAGCCTGTCTGTCCCCTAACATCACATCTCAGCCTCCTTTCCCTCCACATATACACTCTGAGTCACCCCATTCATTTCCTTAAATTAGTTTCTGACAACTCCCAAATCTGTTCTCCCAATGAAGAACTTTTTTGCAAACTCCAGCATCTCAAACTCAGCACTTACAAAATTGATCTTGTTTATGTGTCTTTTATCCTGTTGTATAAGAAGATAACTGTAGGAAGGTATCTGAGAAATTTTTTAAAAAGCAATTAGAAATGATATCAGGAAAATGATATTAAGTTTTACATGACAACCCTAGAAGCAGCTTTTGTATTTTCTTTGCCTTGGAGTGAACAGCTGTAAAGATTTAATCCTGTGCTTCCATGCTGGGCACATGGTGATCTGCCAAAGCGTCTGTGAAGCCACAGTGTAAGCGAGGCTCACCTCCTAGTTCAGTGATGGCGAACCTTTTGAGCTCGGTGTGTCAGCATTTTGAAAAACCCTAACTTAACTCTGGTGCCGTGTCACATACAGAATTTTTTTTTATATTTGCAACTATAGTAAAACAAAGACTTATATTTTTGATATTTATTTTATATATTTAAATGCCATTTAACAAAGAAAAATCAACCAAAAAAATGAGTTCGTGTATCACCTGACACGCATGTCATAGGTTTGCCATCACTGCTCTATCTACTGAGCCAAACCGGCTAGGGCGCTCATGACTTTTAAGCTGCTGGAACACTCTAATAAAATTACCATTAGATAATCCAAAATATTATTGGAGACTAGAAGCTTGGCGCACAAAATTTATGCATGGGTATGGTCCCTAGGCCTGGCCTGCGATCAGGGCCATCTTCCCTGGCTGCCGGCAGCCGGCCCCACCCCCTGCCATCACCCACCTTCAGTTCCCTTGCCGGCCAGGGGAAGAGACCGAGAGGTTGACCATTCCTGCCTGCTCACTGGCCCCGTCCCCCAACACCAGTCGCCCTCTTTGTGTGGAGTGACCGGTGGGGCGGGGGCATTGGCCTGACACTGCCTGCATTTGTTGCCACCCACCCCCAGTTCCCTGTTTGCCATTGGGTAATCAGAGCCTGCGGGCTGGGGAAAGCGACCAAGAGGTTGGCCAGCAGGCCCCTATTGGGTGATCAGGGCCTGTGGGCTAGGGGCAGCTCCTGCATTGAGCATCTTCCCCCTGGTGGTCAGTGTGCATCATAGCGATTGGTCAGTTCTGCTATTCAGTTGATTTGCATATTACCCTTTTATTATATAGGATACTTGTTGTGTGTCTGGATTCAGCTGTTACACCTTTTCATTTTAAAATTCAAAGTATGCTTGCCCCTGGGGAAGAAAAGAGAAAGAATTTGAAGAACAAGAACAAGTTAATCAGATATACTTGAGGGACTACGTCCTTTATTTTAGAGGGGAAAAATCAAACAAATAGGGGCTTGCAGCAGTGGTCTTTGCTGAACTGTAAAATAGATTACCTGGGAAAAAATGTTTTGACCTTTTAAAAATGGCTGAAAATCCATAAGCAGATTGAAAGCCTTTTCTACCACATTGCGCTGTGCTAGCAAACAAAGACTGAGATTCCAGCTACCACCAGGTCTGACAAAGATGGCAATAAAGAAAAAAAAATGGAGGCGAGCATTCTGTTTTTATTTGCTCTGTATTTGGTAGGGCAGGATATAATTTAAAAATCAATTTGCTAGAGTGAAAAGTAAGGAATTATGGATTAAGTCTTACTAGAAGTAAATTAAACTTTCTCCTTTATTTCCCCGGATGTTGCTCCCACCCCAAGAAGAAGAAGTGATCATTCACTGTGGGTTGGGCTTGACAGCTGCTAAAGGAGAGACACTTTTGGTTCTGTAGCCAGTGGTCTCATATAGAGACAGTCACAGGATGGAGTTCCCTCCTGCTGGTAAACTACTATTCCATCTGGCCAGGAGCTTAAAGGAAGAAAGGGAAGTGGAGGATGGGCACCAAAGAGGTGGGGCTGTGTGTACCAAGTTGCAGGGCACACTGGCTGATGGTGTCCCTTTCAAATGGGCAGAATCAGAGTCTCTGGTTTGCATAAATAATTTCCAACACTATCCAATCCACCACAAACCAAAAGTTTAGGGGGTAAGGAAAGTGGATGAGCCAAGGGATGAAAAAAGTGAAACTTTAAAGCAGGGGTGAGGAACTTTTTTTCTGCCAAGGGCCCTTTGGATACTTATAACATTGTTCACAGGCCATAAAATGATCAATGTAAAAATTAGCTGTATTTGGTCAAACATTTAATGAACTCACCCATAATGTCTTGGCAGGGCCAGACCAAATGATTTCTTGGGCCTTATATGGCCCCCGGGCCAGATGTTCCCCAACCCTGTTTTGAAGGAAAATTTATAACAACACTGGTTTGCTTCTATAAAAGGGACTAAAATGACATAATGATTTTACTAACTTTATTGAAAACTGAATTTCCTACCACTAATTTCCTTCTTGATAATACCTTGAAGCTGTTGTGTTGAAAACACAAATGACAAATAGTCTTAGATTGTATTTCTTTTTCTAAGTTAAATTTAACAATGCCTTGCCCTAGCCAGTTTGGCTCAATGGAGAGAGTGTTGGGCTACGGACTGAAGGGTCCCGGGTTCAATTCCAGTCAAGGGCACATTCCCGTGTTGCAGGCTAGATCCCCAGTAGGGGATGTGCAGGAGGCAGCCAATCAGTGATTCTCTCTCATCATTGATGTTTCTATCTCTCTCTCCCTCTCCCTCTCTTCCTCTCTAAAAAAAAAAAAAAAAAAAATTAACAATGCCTTTGTTAAGTGTAAGGTTTATAAAATACTAGTACATGCCTTGCTTGAAGCTGCTGAATTTGAAATGGTGTCTTTTTGAGGAGGAATGCTATGTTAATGATATGACAGATTCTATTTAAAATTATTAAACACAAAATGGGTTTTCTTTTTTTTACTCAGAAACACTAACTTCAGATTTAATGCACCGTGTTATGTTTGTCGTACCCAAAAGGAGTCTGATAGAAAATCACACAAGTTAGGTTCTAACCTAGCACAATGCCTAGAATATAGTTGGTGCTCAATCAGTGTTTGTGGAATAAATGAGTGAATGGCCAGGGGCATTTAGCATTCATTTAAGGACTGAACACATCAATACTCCTGACAGAGCGATGGAACTCAGTCAGCCGGAGGCCTGGGGGAACACTTCACCATTATAATTTGTTACTGATACAACTCACAGGGCAGATGCTCATTACAAGACGGAGAATTAATGAGGCCTAAGCATCTCAGTTTAATGCCTCTAGGGGCCCGTTATCTTCGTTCTGTCCCATGGCTGCATCCACAACCCATAACCTTTGCCAGCTGTCACATGCCAGGGCATGCTCTTTGTCACACGGAGGCCCAGAAAGAGACTGGGAGTAGATTAGCTCAGACCTACATCCACTTAGGAGAAATAAAGTGGAAGGCATGCATTCTTCAGAGAGGCCCAGTACAACAATAAATGAAGAACAGTATATTTTGCAGCCGACTGGACCGGGTGCTGTAACAACACGTGGTGGTTCTGTGTGTACAGTGCCCTGGCACGGTTGGCTATGGACAACCTGGCCACATTTGCTGAATGTGGCCTAGTTCCAAAGCTCTGGCTTTAGTGAATCGCTCTACCCACAGAATTCCAAGTGGACTTGGGCATATTACAACCACGTATGCCTTCCAGAAACCCCCTTTTTCCTAAACCCATATATTTCAGGTTAGTCCAGCATTGCCTAGTAACATTCTTGGAGTAGTAGACTAGTATATTTTCTTCCTGGCAAGCCTCACCTTGATCTGCATTATCATTTAGGCCCCATCTGAAAACACCATTCATTTAAATAAGCAATAGAGACCGAAATAAAATTCCATTCATGCTTAACTCTCTGATGCGGTTTGGAAACGCTTTCTTCTTCAGCCAGTCTTATGTTACATGCTGGATGGTCTTTTCTTTGACCACCTCATAAAAAAGGGCTCATAAATACTTTTCATGTTTTATTTAAACTAGCGGTACTCCCCAAGGCACGGCACTCCTATATTTTTTTTCTTTTAAATCCTTTGTGTATTTCTAAGGCATTTCTTTACCAGTAGCAGAGGTAAAAGCATATTCGGACCTGAGAGGGCCGTGTTCTATCGCTATCAGGCCACAAATTTCCTTTACTGATAAAAAGAATTCACTTCTCAGCAAAACATTGCCTGATTTATATGCTTTCTTTCTAAAAAGTAATCCTCTGTGAGGTATAAGTGCCAGAGGTAAAATGTATATCTTTTCTTGGTGCCTCTGATATTGGAATTATGACTTTTCAGCACAAGGATGTCCTCTGATAGCCGGATCAACAAGAGCTTTATTGTCTCATAACAATGTATTAACTTCTGAATAACAAGGCAGAGAAGACAGAGGAGTTGGTAGGTGTATGGGTTTGTTATGCAGTGTGGCTGGGTCTTAGCTAGGAGCTGACATGGTCCATCCATTCTTTCTAGCAAGTTAGGGTGGGGTCATGGCTGGCCCTTCACCTGTGCCCCAACTCACAAGGGTTTCTTTTCCCTAGAGCAGCATTTTTCAACCAGTGAGTTGCAAGGATTTTTAAAACATGCAATACCTGACTATTTAGCACTGACCTCTTTTCCCTTAGATTGTGAAATAAAGAAACGACAACAGCCAACACAACAATAGCAGTGTGAATGAATCAAAATTATACCTTGTGTGTGTGTGTGTGTGTGTGTGTGTGTGTGTGTGTGTAAAATCGGTAAAAAAATATATTTTGGGGGTGTGCCACAGAATTTTAGTACTTAGTTTATGTGTACCACAGGATGAAAAAGGTAGAAAATTGCTGCCCTAGAGTATCTTAACTCTTACTTTTACTGTTATTATGCTTGTCTTTCTCCCTTTGAAGTAAAATTTGGTTGGCTCTACCGCTGTATCCAACTATGTTCCTTATTTCAGTTTTCCATGAATTCATCATTGCTACTCCTTCCTTAAATCACAGGATCATATCAGGTTAGAAGGGAACCGAGAGATCATCTAGTCCTGTTGACCTCTGAGCACATACATTCTTCCTTCTGTGTCCTGCATGGCTGCCCCTTCAATATTTGTTTCCATCATTTTAGGAACAGACAGTTCTCAGCTTTGCAGGTTGCATACTTATTGCTCAAAAGGTGAGAGATTTGGAACATGGCGTATATCTTCACCCCTCTGTTGGCACTTACATTGAGGGCTTATGACCTCTGGAATTTCTTATACCTGATTTTGTTAGACTTTGTCATGATTAGAAAAATGTCAGCTCTGATAATGATAGCTGTCTTATGTATACTCGTCCTTCTTTAATCCATACTCCCAATCCATATGAACAGACATGACTTCTTTCCATAATTCAAGGAGCCCTATTTCCCATCGCCTCCTGTTCTTCTCTACCTGGATTAATGTAAACATTCTTTTTTCACTTGGCAAATCTTTATTGAGCTGAGGAGATGTTCCAGGAATTATGCTAGGCACTCATAGTACAGATGTGAACTAAACAATACTTCTCTCTCAGAGTGTATATCCAATGGGGTGATGGAACTTAAAGAAATATAGAACACGTCTCTCCACCCCCTTGTGTCCTACATCAGTGGGTCTCAGAGTGTATTCCCCAGAGTAGCAGCTTGTTAGAAGTGCAGACTCGGCCCCTCCTCAGATCTACTGAACTGAAACTTTGGAGGGTGGGGCCCAGAAATCTGTGTTTGAACAAGCCCTCCAGGTGATGCTCAAGTTTGAGAACCCTTATCTATGTGAAATCACTATAGCCTCTTAAATTAGAATCACTGTAGCAGCCTGGATTTCTCAGTCTCTCTTTTTCTTCCCCAGCCACACTCTTGTTAATTCTCCTTCAGAAATTTATTTTGCCATGAAAATCTGCCAGGGGTCAAATGCAGACCCTTATGTATTGCCTGTTGTAACTTCCTAATTGGTCTCTCAGCAATCATTTACTTTCCCATCCAATTCCTCCTTCAGACAGCCAACGTTATCCTCCTATGTTAAAAACCTTGTACTGCAAAATACAGTGAAACAAACTAATTCCCGTTGGCTTCTTGTTACCTTCTGGATAAAAATCTAACCTGAGAGAGGCACATAAGGCCCTAAAAATGGAGTGGAAGGGATCCCACAGCCTTGTCTGTACACACTTTGTGAGGTTATTCTGCTTTTTCCTAATCCCTGAATACAACATCACACCACCCACTCTGATGAGTGTCTCCGCAAATAGTTCTTCATTGTGACTATACAATCGCCCCATCCTCTCCAACCCCCACATTTTTGTCCCTGTCTCTTTCCTCTGGCAAAAATCTACTTATCCTTCAAAGACTATACAAATGTCACCTCCTCTGTGAAGCCTTCTCTGATTTCTGGGAGAGGTGCTTGCTGCTCTAATTCCCCACAGCACTTTGTTCATTCCTAATGGAAGCACACTTTTGTTTAATATCCATTTTGATAAGTGAGAATGTGAGACCCAGATAACATATGATTTGTCCAGGGTCACACAGCTACACAATGGCAGTCAAAAATTAACTGAGGTCTCCTGAATACTTAGTCCAGGGTAATTTTCTCTGGGCTTACAAAATCCTGTTTGGTGTGTTTAGTGGTATGGGTAGTGAGCAATTTTTCTTTTCTTTGACATGTCTGTGAATCCAGGGGATTCTTCATGAGCCCACTTAAAGTGGGAGCCTTTGTTTTTGCTAAGTTGAGAGCTGAGGAAATTTGAGAATCATTTTATGCTGCTGGAGTCT
>NW_006293700.1:1779701-1783249 GCF_000327345.1 Myotis davidii
TTCCCGTACTATCAAGATTCCCTTACAACATCTGGCCACTTTACAGGACATTTCATGGAGCAAATCAATTAACATTTTAAAAGTTGGGGCGGAGAGAAAGAAAATATGTGAATGGTAGCATAGCACTCTCCCAATTCCCTAAGAGAGAGTGATGGCTGAATTGCACAAAACCTTATAACTGTTTCTATATATCACAAATTACT
Source organism: Myotis davidii (assembly GCF_000327345.1). Lineage (NCBI taxonomy): Eukaryota > Metazoa > Chordata > Mammalia > Chiroptera > Vespertilionidae > Myotis > Myotis davidii. Next base: position 1,779,905 of record NW_006293700.1, read on the forward strand.
CTTAAATATTGTATTTTAAAATTTAAATCAGGGTCATCAGATTCTTTGGATCTTTGATAAACCATCAGTAGACATCATTAATATGATTAGCTTTTCCTCTGATACATCCTCTCTCTAACAGTGGAGTCTGAGTCTAGGACTGTGGGTTGAGAACTTACATTTAGCCATCAAGGCCCTGGGGGTAGTTCTTTCAAGATGTAGTCAGTGGATTCTGGCTAAACAGGTTAAGAAAATTTTCCCAGTTGCCACTGCAAACACTTTATATACAGAAAATAGGAGTTGCTTCTACTCGTGAAGTTAAGTCCTGCTAAATTTATTTCAAATATTTCAGACTGGTGGTTCCCACAGAGCCTCAGAAGGTATGTGTACACACACACACACACACACACACACACTCACTTGTCTCCATCTTGAACATGTAAACGCCACAAAGATGCTGGTAAAACTGAAGTGCCTAAACAGTACTTGACACATAGTAGGTGCTCAATACACAGGTTGTAGAATAAATAAGGAGAGTGACTTAAGAATAGTGTTAATGCTCTAATGGTCCTATTGACCTAGTGTAGTCACCATTCTACACATTTTGGGATATTTTGTACCTAATTTCTCTCATTTGAAGACTCCTCCTCTGTAATGAGAGATGGTAGCATTTCTCTTGCAGGACTGGTGTAAGAATCAAAAGAAAAGACATTTATGAAGTGGCTGGATCCCTCAGTAGTCGTTTTTTGTAATTAACTGTATTTAACTTGAGTCTGTTTATTTGTGAAATGGGGCTTAACATGTTTGGCTTATGACCACTCTTAGGGTGTTAGGATCCAATAGGTCACAGATGTGAACATACAAAGATGTATATGTCATCAAGTGTAAGGCACTGTCACCGTGTGCCTTTGTTAAGGGTCGTCAAGCAATTGCCCTTCCCAGGCTCTTCACCTCATTCTACGCTAGTGACGGGTCTTGGAGAAAGTGACATGGAGCTCACAAGGTTGGCTCTGTCTTTAATCATCAATCAAACAGAATCAAATGAACTTCAGTAAAGACCTTTTTAAAATTAAAGGGTCTTCTCTATTCTGTAACATATAAACGATGCTGAGAGTAAAGCAGACAAAGATTCAGTTCTCTCCAAGTTCTCCATAACATGGGGGAGGGATTGTCCTTTTTCCACCCTCTTGGAACTTCTTTGCATGGAACATTTCATCAGTTATTTACAAACTCTTTTCCTAATCCCTCCCCACCAGACTGCCCATCACACACACACTCACACACACACACACCCACACACACACACACACACACACACGATTAATACAGGGATGTATACTATTATTGTCTTCATTTTAAAGATGAGGAAATTGAGGCAATGTTTTCTCTTTCTCCTTCCCATAAGTCTTTTCCCATGCTATGGGTGGTAATGGGCTATGATCTGTTGGAAATGGGAACTCAGCAATAACTCTAGCCCAGAGCCTCACAAGTTTGAAGAATCCAGCCAAGCTGCATGATTCTCTAAACATTCCATCGCATTAATACCTTGTGGGTCTATGGGGACCTTCATCTAATTCTCTGCAAACACTTGCCCGAGTTGGGTTAATCCTCAGTGTAGTCATGGTAAAACATTCCCACATTTTGGAGGGGCCATGCATGAGGCCCCCACTCAGCAGGGACTCTGCTCAGGAACCTGGGTGAGAAAAGGACTTGTCTACCCTGGGCTCTGCTGTCTCTCAGCACACACAGGCACACCCAGCAGATTCGTGGAGCAGGACACGGGGAGAAGACTGGGAAGTTTGTTTCAAATAAAAATAAACCTTCAAATGGAACACGACACATATTGCTTTATTTTTCATAGCTGAACAATTTTATATTTGCCAAGCAATGAAATCAAAAGAATCTGTCTCTAATCAGCTACTCTCGTTGGTCTCTGTCTGGAATGCTCCCCGTGACCAAATTATTAATAAGATTATTCATTCAATAAACATTTAATGAGCACATTCCAGGAATTGTCCTAGGTGTTAGAGAGAAAAATAAAAACAGAAATGTGGACAAAACAGTGCCTCCTGCCCACAAGGAACTTGTGTAATAATTGAGAGAGACAAATAGGTAAGTAATAATAGTATGTTGGTGAGCTCATTCTTCAACCTTAAAAAAAACTTCTTTGAGGAAGCTTTCCCTGAACAATTTCTGCCTACAATTATTCCTATGAATTGCCCTCCCATTATATCTGTACCTCCTTTGTGGCACTTTTCTTTTCTTTATCCTGAATTATGGTCATGAACATGCATGATTTTTCTCAGTAATCTCCAAGTCCCTTGAGTGAAAAATTTCGGATTTATGTTTATATTCTGAGAACCTTGCACAGATAAGCACTTACTAAATGTTAAATGAATGAATAAAGAATGAACAAATCCACACTGTCTCCTACAGTGACTGCACCAATTTGCAATCCCACCAACAGTGCACAAGAGTTCCCTTTTCTCTACATCCTTGCCAACATGTGTTGTTTGTTGATTTATTGGTGATAGCCACGCTGACAGTGTGAGGTAATATCTCATTGTGGTTTTAATTTGCATCTCCCTGATGATTAGAAATGTTTAGCATCTTTTCATCTGTGTATTGGTCATCTGTATGTCCTCTTTAGAGAAGTGTCTGCCATTTTTTAAATTGGATTGTTTTGGTTTTTGGTGTTAAGTTTTATGAATTCCTTATATATTTTGGACATTAACCCCTTATTGGATGTTTCATTGGTGAATATCTTCTTCCACTCAATAGGTTGTCTTTTCATTTTGTTGGTTTTCTTCACCATGCAAAACTCTTATTTAATGTACTCCAATTTGATTATATTTTTCTTTCCCTTGCTTGAGTAGACATATTCAAAAAATATTACTAAAAGGAATGTCAAAGGTAGGAATGTCAAATGTCTTGGTTTTCCTGCCTATGTTTTCTTCTAGGAGTTTTATAATTTTATATTTAAGTCTTTAATTAATTTTAAGTTTACTCTTGTTTATGGAGTAAGAAAATAATCCAATTTTATTATTTTGCATGTGTCTGCCCAGTTTTCCCAGCACCATTTATTGAAGAGACTGTCATTACTCCATTGTATGTTCTTGCATCCTTTGTCATAGATTAATTGGCTATATAGGTGTGGATTTATTATTTTTTATTTTTAAAATTTTAGTTTTGATTACAGTTTACATTTAATATTTGTTTTAGTTTTGTGTGTACAGCATAGTGGTTAGACAATTATATACTTTACAAAGTGGTCCCCCCAACATTTCAAGTACCCGCCTGACATCATACAGTTATTATAATATTACTAGAGGCCCGGTGCACAAAAATGTGTGCACTCGGGGGGGG
>NW_006293700.1:1784342-1818973 GCF_000327345.1 Myotis davidii
TAAAGTAGGTTTCTGCCTTTGCTTACAATGTTGCAAATCTGCTGGCTGAAGTCTGGAGGTATTTGTTAAAATGTTTCAAACTGCAGGCTCAGAGGCCAGCAACGCAGGCAGGGAACGTTGGTTTCCTCCTCACTGAAGCAAGCAAGGCTCATGTTAGTTTCAAGCTGCCTGGCTGCCGGCCGCCATCTTGACTGGCAGTTAATTTGCATATCTCACTGATTAGCCAATGGGAACGGTAGCGGTCGTACGCCAATAACCATGTTTCTCTTTTATTAGATAGGATTGACTATATTCCCTTTGCTGTACTTTATATTATAACTATTTCGTAACTACCAATTTGTACTTCTTAATTCCTTCACTTTTGTATCTTCTTCAATTTCTTTCTTCAGTGTTTTATAGTGAAAGACCAAGTACAGGTCTTTTACTTCCTTGGTTAAATTTATTCCTAGCTATGTTTTGATCAATTGTAAGTGGGATTGTTTTCTTAATTTCTTTTCTTGATAGTTTATTATTGTTGTGTAAAACTAATTTATAAATATTAATTTTGTATCCTGCTATTTTACCAAATTCATTTATTAGTCCTAATAGTTTTTTTGCTGGCATCTTTAGGGTTCTCTCTATATAATATCATGTCACTGCAAATAATGACAGTTTTACTTCTTCCTTTCCAATTTATATGCCTTTTATTTCTGATTAAGATGTACAATTTTCCAGTTATAAAAACAGTCACGGGGATATAAAGTACAGCATAGGGAATATGGTCAATAATACTGTGGGGGCTGTATATGGTAACAGGTGGGTGCTGGATTTATGGGGTGATAACGTCATAGTTTATGTATATGTCTAGTTGCTGTGTTGTACATCTGAAATTAGTTTGGTATTATATGTCAACTGTAATTGAAAAATAAAAAATATTTTAAAAATTTTTAAAGCAAAATTTGGCCATTATGTAAGAGATGTTGTGCTATGTTCATAGCAGCATTATTTATAATAGAAGATCTGGAAACAGCCCAAGTGCTCATCAGTAGATAAGTCAACAACAACAAAAAGCTGTGGTACAGCCTGGCCGGTGTGGCTCAGTGTTTGAGCGTTGACCCAAGAACCAAGAGTTCACTGGTTTGATTCCCGGTCAGGGCACATGCCTGGGTTGCTGGCTGGATCCTCAGTGGTGGCCATGCAGGAGGCAGACAATCAATGTTTCTCTCTCATTGATGTTTCTATCACTAGTAGCTGAGCGAGAGGAAGGAAGGCAATCTAAATATGTAATATCTGAACATATAAAGAGAGGTCTCAACTATATTCATGAGAAGTATAAATGAGGAGTACAGTGGTTAGAAAGGATTTTTGTTCTTGTAATTCATTTCAGTAAATAAATTGAACAAATGGCTGGATGCCTACATCATTCCTGTCTTTCATGCTTTCATGTCTCTCTGTGTTTGTGATTTCCATTGTTCTTTTGTTAATATGCCAAACTTAAAAAATAAAAGCTTCGTCCTTATACTCTCTCCTCTTCCCAATTTATGTCTGGTGGGTGGGCTGGGATGACTTTCACTTTCTGAAGGTAAATCTTTGGTTCTGTGTGACTCAGTCTGGACCTTTGTAAATTTGGAGGAGAATTTGTGATGAACAGGTGAAAAGATATGAGGAACAGGAGAAATCACAAAATCATACATAGGAAGCATAGAAGCTGAGACATGCATATGGAAACAGGCGTAAACAAAGAACGATGCTAACTGCTGGGATATAAACAGCAGGATCCAGGTGAACAAATAAATGCCAGGGCCTAAGTGGGTGGTGATGACACAACATTATCCATAATACAGACGGCATGTTAGAAAAAGTGTCCATTCATTTTCTGGAACTCCTCAGCAGTCTGGAAGCATGCTTGCATGAAGCTTAGTAACCAAGTGTTTAATTTTCCTTAGATGGATGCAGAACACATTTGGAGCATAGAGCTGTGGCCTCCTACTCTGCTGGGGCCCTTCTCATCTTACTAGGCTGGGGAACAGCTTTCTAGTAGGTTTTTGGTGTTCTGGACTCATGTACCAGATTGGGGCCGGGGGGTGGGGGGGTTCACTTTCCTTCTGTGAGGAAGGTTGGAGCTACTTCATATACTACTGGGATCCCCTTTCAAGGAATATCTTGGACTAAACTCTCTTTTTCCTGATGGATTATGCTTTGGATCATCCTTTACCAAGGTTATAATCATAGGCTGCTAACATTTTTTTGGACTTTGATTTGGCTGGTAATTACAATGTTTTTGGAAACTTGATTTCACTTAATTTAATTTCCATTTCCCTGTTAGACACATCATTAGGCTAGAAGGGAAGAACCTCAGATTATTGGAAATCTTTGTTTTGTGCTTCTGCTCAATTCAGATTGGATACCAGAGGAGAAAAGAGCTGAAACACACTCATGAGTTCTGTGATTCCCTCCACTGGAAAGCCAGAATCCATGGCCTGACCTGTCTTAGGTGGTTGGCACTAACATCAAAACAATAATCATTTAATGCTACCATAACATTACATAAGTCATTTCCTTCCCTTCTAGAATGTGGAGGGATATATGAGAAGCAAAAAAAAAAAAAAAAAAAAAAAAAAAAAAAAGAAAAAAAAAAAAAAAAAAAAAAAAAAAAAAAAATTCTGTGACTCCACTACTCATACTTTCCAATTACCCTTTCATCTGTACCAAAACATGGAGGGTGATGGTAAAAACTTGTGTAAGGACCTGGCAGAGTTTTGTACGCTAATGTCTATGGTCCAGGTTCTAAAACCATTCTGGTAATTTGGAAGATCCGCTAGCAGGAGCCAATTGTTCAACAAAAATTGTTAGTTTAATTCTTAGATGGTGGTTAGTTTGGTTTTGCTTTTAAAGAATACAAAACATGCCCAGCAGGCTTCCTGCTTACTTCTTTTTGGGCAAGTGTGTTTGGCATCCATGTGAAAAACAAATTAGTAGTATCTTTAGAAAACTCAACATGTTTATGACATGAGAGAAACATGATGAAAAGAAATGAACAAAGTCTTTAAGGAGTAAAATTCATTTTCAGGCATAATCTTGTGAACTAATGGGAGGTAGCTTTTTCTTTGCCACCAAACAACAGATAAAACAGATTTCATTTATTCACTCATCTATTCATTTATTCTATTCATTTATTCACACAAATAACAATTAAGGGCACATTATGTGCCATCTTTATCCGTACACCAATGAATCCAAGTTAACAGGACAGACCATTGCTGTCATGAAACTTTGTGTAGTGAAATCACATAATGGCGAAGCAATCTTTGATTTGAATAGAAAATGTTATTGTCACTCTCAGATCATTTTCTTTTGAAAAGAGAGCCACTATAAAAATAATCTGAGAGTGATATGGTTCTTTAAAAAGAAATTGTGCCTGGCTGGTGTGGCTCAATGGTTGAGCATCAACCTATGAACCAGGAGGTCATAGGCTTGATTGCCAGTTGGGGCACATGTCTGGGTTGCAGATGTGATCCCCAGTATGGGGCATGCAGAAGGCATACAATCAATGATTCTCATTGTTGGCGTTTCTATCTCTCTGTCCCTCTTCCTTCTTCTCCAAAATTAATAACAATAATATTAGAGGGAAAAAAATTTGGTGGTGACATGGTCACTAGCATCCCCTTTATTCTCTTTAATTTCAAAGCTGAGATCATCCAGAAGCTTCTGGAAGAGGTGGAATGTGTTAGAATGATAAAAGCAAGGTGTGACCTAAGAACAGGTTGTGCAGGTGCCAGCATGTCAGCAAGCACACTCTCTGGAGAGGATTTACTGGTCCAGCCAGCTGTGGTCCTCCATTCCTTAATGTGCCAGCTGGACTCCTCCTACCAAAGCTTGGCTCTAAGAGTTTGTTTCCAGTAAATGGGCTTTGCTTTATGTACTGGCAGATGTGCTCCATGAAAAAGCTCATCACTGGCAAAAAGTGGGTGATACACAGTCAAGTTCACCACCTTCTAATTCCTGCTTCTCTGTGCCCCAGATCTCACCACACGCCTATTAACTTTGCACCAAACAAATAAGAACGTGTATTTATCAAATTCTTCAAGTACATGTAGACCATGAACAAAGCGATCCCAAAACATCTGGTTCTCAATAAGAGCATGAGTGGCATATTTTGCCTGGGGTAACCAAGGATCAGAGAGTAACTGGGCTTTGTAAATCGCTTTTCTTGGCGGCCCATCTCCCTGGCCCCAGCAAGTGAAATAAAAATTAATAAATAAAGTCACACATGCTCACAGTTTTTTCCTCTTTTCTTTTTCACCATTGGGATAGATTTGACATCCAGTATACTTGCCAACCAATTTCAGTGCTGATGTATTTAAGAAAGATTGCTGGCATACAATGGTTTTGACTTAAATACCAGTAAATAACACCCCTCCTTCCATAATATTATTCGGCAGAGATGAAAGTTAATATCTTCTGTCCCAGTGCCCAAGTCAACATGATCACTAATTGGCATTTTTCAGAGAATCAAAGAGTCAACATCAAGCTTGTGTAAATGGCTTTTAACATCTGATTTCCCACCTCAGTCATAGCGAAGTCCTATCAGTGTTTTCCTGCCAGAAAAAACTCACAAAAGGGAAGGGGAGGAATAATTAAAATAAAAAATGAGCCTTACATAGCACACTCTCCCTTTTTTCCTATTGACAAGAAATTGGCTCCTCAGCTTGTTAATTAACTTATAAAAACAGAAGTTTCCTGGCTATTCTCTCATTGGTTGCAGAGTGTTTGTGACTTTGAAGTCAGCCTTACTGTTGAGTGGTTGGGCATGGAGCTAATGAGATTTTACTGTTTCAAACAGCTGGTCAAATTTGGAGGCCCCAGGAGCCTAAAGGCAACTGCTGATTTACAAGGATCCTGTAATACGTGCAGTTTTGGCTGATGCTTTCGTTGTTGATTTAGGCTGGCGCAAAGGTGTAGATTTTGTGATGCTGTAAAAATGTCAAGTGATTGATTTGAGAATATGTAATGCCTATAGGTAGCCGCCACCAGGAGCCAGCATCTTGTGTGGTTCACATTTGAATATGTTTTAGGAAGGCTTGGGTGTTCAACGTGGCACTGTGTTTTAGAAGGGAAGAGTTTGGATGCATTTGGCTGTTTATTGCTGGGTGGAGCAAAAAGAGCCTTTGAAAATTATAACTCCTGTTTGCTCCTTCCCTCCTCTCTCCCTTCCTTGTTGGTAAGTACATTAGAGCAAATTCCAGAACTCCTATCATGTTACCTCTACATCTATGTATCTCTAAAAAAATGTAAGTACTTCAAAACATAAACACAATAATTCTTTGGGATCATCTGATACCCAGTTCAGCTTTACATGTTTTGTATTATCTCAGGAGTATCTTTTTTCATTTTGTACTTTTTCATTTCATTTCTTATTCAGATCAGGATCCAAGCAAGGTCACATTATGATCTGGTTGCTAAATCTCTTAATCCAGAATAGTCTCCCCTGAGGAAAGTACTGTTACCTCCATTTACAGAGAGGGAAATTGATATTGAAGAGGATCCACAGGGAATGCGAAACAGTGGTCTTGTAGAGTCCACATCTTTTCCTACCCTGCTTCCCTCCTTTTCCTAGTAAATCCATTCTTTCTGTTGCTTTTGGATTTACTTCCTCTGGGTCTCTCCTTTCCACCTTACTATTTTATCCTAGTGGTACGTTAGTGGAATATTAGAATCTCAGAGTTTGTCCCATATTATATCCGTGTTTGTAGTTTTTCCCTGAATCATTCCAGAATAAAGGGGGGCAGAATCACAGGAACACACGTAGGAGGTGAGATCCTGCTGTTTTCCTTAGTAGTTTCCAGAATTCTCCTGGGCTCTCCAGTCAGTTCTTTGGCTTTTGGTGAGAGATGGGAGGGCTGCTGATAAGGAGATACACAGGACAAGCTGACAAGTTGATTTCTCTATTCTTTTAAGTAGTTAGAGATAGGGCTTCAGTATTTAAGCCAGTAACTAGTCCAGATGCACATCAGGGACAGAATTTTTAAATTGTGTTTCCACTAATACAAGTCCAGAAAACAGAACTTCCTTTCTGTGAGCAGTGAGAGCCTAGAGGAATCTCTCGCTAACCCCATGGTCTTGGTGGATCAAAGGAAAACACAGGAAACATTTTACTCTTTACCCAGAGGCAGTCCTACCCTAATCCCACCCTCAGCCAGGCCTTTACATCTTGCCAAGAATGGGTGGTTTGTTTGAAAACCCGAGCCTAGTGCCTACCTGGCCAGATCGGTGGCTTTGCTGCCCCTGGGACTTCTGCAATGATGCACCCATGGGCCCTCTCAGACCCACCCCTCACCCACCCAGATTCTGAGCCATGCCTGAACATCACATAGGTCTGAACTGGAGCCACTAGTCATGTGCTCACTCCTTATAGGTTCTTGCACAAGCCCCTCAGTCTCTCTAGTTGGTCCTACTCTGATGATAACCCCAATCAAGCCCTTTGGGTTACAGCAGCTATTCCTTTCTGGTCTTTGGTCTCAACTGTCTCAGAGCAGCTCTGGTATAAAGTTACTTCCTAGCTTTTTTCCCCTTCCTTTTATCTCTCCAAAATACTACATTCCTAAATCTCTTCTTATCTAGTTAATGCTATTAATTTTGTAATGACCATCCCCCTTCTTTGTATGTGTATATTTTTCAATTACAATTGACATACAATACTATATTAGTTTCAGATGTACAGCCCAGTGATTAGACATTCATATAACTTATGAAGTGAGAACCCCAATACAGAGCTATTACAGTATTTTTGACTATATTCCCTATGCTGTACTGTACATCCCCAGGCCTATTTTTAAAACTGGAAATTGTGCTTCTTAATCCCATTCACCTTTTTCACCCATCCTCCTTACCCACCGCCTCCCATCTGGAGATCTTCAATTTGTTCATTTATTTTGTTTTTTAGATTCCACATATAAGTGAAATCATATGGTATTTGTCTTTCTCTGGCTTATTTCACTTAGCATAATATCCTCTAGGTTTATTCATGTTGTTGAAAATAGTAAGATTTCATTCTTTTAGTGGCTAAATAAAATTCCATTGTATATACGTACCACAAGCTTCTTTATCCATTTATCGCTTGGTGGACACCTAAGTTGCTTCTATATCTTGGCTATTGAAAATAATGTTGCAATGAACATATGGTTGCATATGTCTTTTTGAGTTGGTGTTTTGGATTTCTTCGTATAAGTACCCAGAAGTGGAATTGCTGGGTCATATGGAGGTTCTACTTTAAACTTTTTGAAGGACCTCTGTACTGTTTTCATATGGAAAATGTGCCTGCACCAGTTTACAATCTCCTCAACAGTGAATGTGGGTTCCCTTTTCTACATGTCCTTGACAACATTTGTTTGTTGATTTATTGATGATAGCCAACATCTTTCAATTTCCTTAGGTTGCTATTTATTTTCTTTTGGTATATTTTCTACGGTCTCCTCTGCATCTACGTTCCTGGTATTCCTGGGCCATGAATTCTTCAGAGCAGGGTCTTAAGCTCTCAACCCAGGCATATGCCCTTGACCGGAATCAAACCCAGGACCCTTTAGTCCACAGATTGATGCTCTATCCGCCGAACCAAACTGGCAGAGTGTCCTGGGTTTTTACTGGGTCATCATTACATATGTAAGATTACTTATTAGGTTGATCTTAGGTCAATTACATGATCCAAAGACTTCACTCTAAAGCGCACATGTGGTCTCTTTAGGTGGTCATCTCCTACTTCAGACTAGAGTGTGTGGCTAGCCCCACTTAAATCTGGTGTGGCCAGCCTCCTCCATAGGCTACATCCCAGAAGCTGAGGGCAACAGCCAGACCTCTCTCTGGGCAAAGCCAAGTTCTTCAGTGGACAGTGGCTTGGCAAGTCTCTTCACTGTTCCCAGGTCTTCCACCTCTGAAGCTCTTTTCCTGGCAAAGCCATTCAAATGAACCAGCAAGCTTGTCACTCTACAACCTCTCTTTATTTTTTTTTAAAAAAATATTTTTATTGATCAGAGAGGAAGGGAGAGGGAGAGAGAGATAGAAGCATCAATGATGAGCGAGATCACTGATTGACTGCCTTCTGCATGCCCCCTACTGGGGATCAAGCCCACAACGGGCATGTGCCCTTGACTGGAATTGAACCTGGGGCCCTTCAGTCTGCAGGCCTATGCTCTACCCACTAAGACAAATCAGTTAGGGCTCTACAACCTCTCCTTAAATCTTTGAATCCAAACACCATCACTTGCCATATTAAAGTGGAATCTAACATTGTATGAATTCATCTAGCGTGGTATGTAGTATAATATTGGCACTCAATAGACTGGAAGTTCTAGTCTGTGAATCCCCTGAGATCACATGAAAAATTTGCAAGTACATTTGGGTTTGAGTTTGGGTGGGGGATCAGAGTTAATATATTTCATCGGATTTCAAAGAAGTCTGTGTCCCATAAAAGTCTGTGTCCTGGTTTACATAAAAGCAAAGTTTCTTCCTGCACATCACCACTGCTGGACTAGTCCTTCATGAGCTCTAGAAGTTTTGTTTGCTATGAGGGGGACACAGAGGAGACAGGGCCTGGGCTGGCGACATAAAGTCAGTCTTGCTATCTTGGTTTACAGGCCTCCTGGGTTAATTCTGGAAGCATCAAAGCAAGCGTTTCTTCTGTCTTTCCTGTGCTCTGCAGGCCAAGAGTTTCTTGTGCTAAAATAAACAACTGGCAGTTTCATTAGACTCCACAGAAGGAAGGAAGAGGTTTATGTTTCATACCTTTTATATTATATAACAACATTACTATGCAGACTTCAATTCTTCAATCTGTTTATTTATTTAAACTTAAAAAAAATAGTGCTAATGCTATAAATAGAACAAACTGTGTCCAATTCTGAGCATTTAAAATAAGTGTGCAGCCAGTAATATAGTCCCTGAAATAATAAACCACTTACCCCTGATGATGTGTGTGTGTGTGTGTGTGTGTGCATATCTATAATAATAAAAGCATAATATGCTAATTAGACCAGACAGCCAAATGACCTTCTGGACATTATTCTGGACATCCTTCTAGAAGACCTTCCGGATGAAGTCATGATGGCGGGGGTGAGGCAGAGGTAGTTAGGAGCAATCAGGCAGGCAGGCGAGTAGTTATGGGCGATCAGGCAGGCAGTTAAGAGCCAGCAGTCCTGGATTGTGAGAGGGCTGTCCGACTGCCAGTTTAGGCCCGATCTGGCAGTTGGACATCCCCCGAGGGATCCCAGATTGCGAGAGGGTGCAGGCCAGGCTGAGGGACCCCCCTATGCATGAATTTTGTGCACTGGGCCTCTAGGGGTGGGGTTCTTGTTTTTGCAGGGAAAAAAAACGCTCGCACTTTTATTTTGCATTCCTTAAAGCTCTTATGTAATCATGGAAATTATGACATATTTGTGCCAGCCAGGACTCAATTTTGTTTTACTTTATTGAGAAATTTGAAGTCTGATGATAAAACAGAAATCTGTTCATTTTCAATTTGTTTGTTTTGTGTTTTTTTAAAATATATTTTATTGATTTTTTTACAGAGAGAAAGGGAGAGAGATAGTCAGAAACATCGATGAGAGAGAAACATCGATCAGCTGCCTCCTGCACATCTCCCACTGGGGATGTGCCAGCAACCCAGGTACATGCCCTTGACCGGAATCGAACCTGGGACCTTTCAGTCCGCAGGCTGATGCTCTATCCACTGAGCCAAACCGGCTTCAGCTTCAATTTGTTTTATTCAGGTCTTAAAATATCTTGGTTCGTATCAGATAAGGAAACTAGTATTTGATGCTCTGTAATACTGATTCATTCAGAAGCATTCATTGAGTTCTACCAAGAACATGATTCAGTACTAGATTCCAAGGGGAATACAAATGTGAAATGATTGCCCTTGAAATGTGAACAGTATAGTGCAGCGGTTCTCAACCTGTGGGTTGCGACCCCTTTGGCGGTCGAACGACCCTTTCACCAGAGTCGCCTAAGACCATCCTGCATATCAGATATTTACATTACGATTCATAACAGTAGCAACATTACAGTTATGAAGTAGCAACGAAAATAATTTTATGGTTGGGTCACAACATGAGGAACTGTATTTAAAGGGCCAGAAGGTTGAGAACCACTGGTATAGTGGGAAAGACTGGTGTTTGAGCTAAATCTGCTAAATGTGGTGATTAGAAAATAGGGGAAATTTTATATAAGAATTAAAATAGCTTTACAATTATTTTAGATAATACATGCACATTGGAAACTTCAGAAAATAAAGACATAATTAAGAAGTTAAAATGCTTCAAAATGCCACCATTCAGATTATTACTGTTTATGTTCATATATATTCATCTAAATATTTTACAATGCATATATGTACATAGACTGTTATTTTTTTTTCCCTTGGCTAAACAATATATTGTGAACTTGGCTAAACAATATATTGCTTTCCATGACTATAGGAATAGTTCTACAAAATTTGTTTAATGGTTGCATAGTATTCATTGCATAGATGTACCTTAATTTTTAAAAATGAATTCTAACATGGGCTGTGTATTGGAGATGCAATAGACAAAACAGACATACTTGTTCTCATAGAGCTCAGAGGCTAGAGAGGACTTTAGCAGACTCTAGTTGTGCTGGATTAATTGCCTAATGTGATGTGGGGGAGGTAGAAGAAGGGCCTCCTGGAGCACAGAGGCAGAAGTTCCTAGCTTGTAGGCACATTTAAGTGTAATTCATAGTACCTCTTCATTGGTCATCAAGCATTCTATTTTTATCGAGCCATAATTGACACGTAACACATTAGTTTCAGGTATACATCATAATGACTTGACATTTGTATATATTGCAAAATGATCACCACAATAATACCTAGTTAATATCTAACACCATATATAGTTACATTTTTTTTCTTATAATGGGAGCTTTAAAGAACTACTCTTAGAAACATTCAAATATGCAAAACGGTATTATTCATTATAATCACCAGGCTTTATATTATATCCCCTGATTTGTTTATTTTATAACTGGAAATTTCTTCCTTTTGACCTTTTCACCCATTTTGCCTCCGTCACATCCCCTGCCTCTGGCAATGACCATTCTGCTCTTTGCATCTATAAGTCAGTTTTTTTGTTTTAGTTTATTTAGATTCTAAATATAAATGAAATTATAAGGAATTTATCTTATTTCACTTACCACAATGCACTCTAGGTCCATCCATGTTGTTGCAAATGGCAAGATTTCATCCTCTTTATGGCTGAGTAATATTCCATTGTACACATGCACCTCTTTATTCATTTATCCATTCATAGACACTTGTGTTGCTTCCATATTTTGGCTAACGTAAACAATGCAGTAAACATAGTGGTACATATGTCTTTTTGAATTAGTGTTTTGGGTTTCTCCAGATAAACATCCAGAAGTAGAATTGATGGGTCATATGGTAGATGTATTTTTAAGTTTTTGATGAACTTCCATACTGTTTTCCATAGTGGCGACAACACTTTACCATCTCAACAGTGCACAAGGGTTCCCTTTTCTCTACATCCTCAACAGTTGTTCATTCATTTATTGATGATAGCCATCTGACAGGTATAAGGTGATATCCCAGTGTGGTTTTAATTTGCATTTCCCTGATGATTAGTGATGTTCAGCATCTTTTTATATGTCTGTTGGCCATTGATATGTCTGTCCTCTCTAGAGAAATAACTTTTTAGGTCCTCTGCCCATTTTTTAACTTAGTGCTGGTTTGTTTATTTGGTTTTAAGTTGTATAAGTTCCTTATTTATTTTGGATATTAACACCTTATCAGATGTATTATTGGAAAATGTTTTCCATTCACTAGATTTGTTTTGTTTTGTTGATGGTTTTGCTGTGCAAAACCTTCTTAGTTTGCTATGGTCCCTTTGTTTATTTTTTCTCTTGTTTCCTTTGCCTGAGGAGACATACCCAAAAAAATATTACTAAGAGGGATGTCAAAGAGTTTACTGCCTGTTTTCTCATACGAGTTTTATGATTTGGGGTCTTACATTTTCCTTAAATCTATTTTGAGTTTATTCTTGTATATGATGTAAGAAAGTAGTTTAGTTTTATTTTTTTTATGTATCCAGTTTTCACAGCATCATTTTTGAAACTTAATTTTTAAATTATAGTGTATGTTAAATATTATTTTGTATTAGTTTTAGGTGTCCAACATAGTGACTAGACAATCATATACTTTACAAAGTGTTAACCCATATATTTCCAGTACCAGCTGGCATTATGAGTAGTTATTAAAATATTCATCATATTCCCTATGCTGTACTGTACATCTATGATTAATTTGTAACTACCAATTTGTACTTCTTAATGGCTTCACCTTTTCACCTACTCCTCCAATCCCCCCTCCCCTCTGTCAAACATCAATGTGTTCTCTGTATCTATGAGTCTGTTTCTACCTTGTTGGTTCATTTATTTTGTTCATTAGATTCCACATATAGGTGATATTTATCTTTCTCTAACAGACTTATTTCACTTAGCATAATACCCTTTGGGTCCATCCATGCTGTCATAAATGGTAAGATTTCATTCTTCTTTTATGATTGGGTAATACTCCATGATATACATGTGCCACCACTTTTTTTTAAATTTTTTATCAACTCTTCTATTAGTGGGCAATTGGGTTGCTTTCATAACTTGGATATTGTAAACAATGCTACAATGAACATGGGCGTGTATATATTCTTTTGAATTA
Source organism: Myotis davidii (assembly GCF_000327345.1). Lineage (NCBI taxonomy): Eukaryota > Metazoa > Chordata > Mammalia > Chiroptera > Vespertilionidae > Myotis > Myotis davidii. The sequence goes on from NW_006293700.1 coordinate 1,797,064, forward strand.
GTGTTTTGGGTTAGTGGGATCACGGGGCAAAAGGCAGTTTCATTTTAAATTTTTTTAGGAACTTCCATACTGTTTTCCATAGTGGCTGCACCAATCTGCATCCCACCAACAATGTACGAGGGTCTCCTTTTCTCCACACCCTTGCCTCTGCTGGTCTTGGAGGCACCTGGTATAAGCTATGTTGCAAACCAAGGCCAGCTTCCATTAATGCCAGGCTTGGGGCCACTTATCAAGAGGCACAGGGCAGGCGGAGGGCAGCTGCTGTTTACTTGTGGTTTATGAACCATTGAGAGGTTTTAGGAAAGTTTGCAGGGGGAGCTGAGGCAGGCGATTTGTGTGGAAAAGCCACGGAAACAGGTTCAGATTAGGTCCCCGAGTTGTTTGGGATTGGAATCGCCAGGGTGGGGTCAATAGAGAATTCGGACTTGTCACCCACCTGTGACTGCAGGCTGGGAGAGGGAAAGGCTCAACAAAGAAATAATGGCACTTGCCAGCACTTCCTTCTCCAGAGAGAGCTGCCCCGATCCCTGCCCTGCAGCCCTGCCCTGAAGCCAGGCAATTCAGTTGCTTCCCATATGTCCCTAGAGCTTTTTCAGCTGCTGCTCCTGTGCTGAGAGAGTGAATTTGTGAGCAAGTGCAGGCCCTTAAAGACCAGCATGCCTAGGTCTCTAGAAGCCTGTTGTCTTTCTCAACACAAATCCACTTGTTTTCACTGCCAGATTTTATGGGAACTTCTTTTCCTGGCACTGGTGCCCTGGGCGGGGGAGCCCAGTGTGGGCTGGGAACCCTTGCTCCTCAGGGGGGACCTATGCAGCTGAGCTATCCCTCCTCATTCATAACTGCCATAACCATGGGTGTGGGGCCAGCCTCCTACCATTCTTAGTGGCTGCTTCTTTACATCCTCATTTACAGAAATTCTATTCAGCTAGACTTCAGGCAGTTCTCAACGATGGCTGTTCTGTAGGTTAGGTGTAATTTTGGTGTGGTCACGGGAGGAGGCGAGCACAGCTCTACCTACTCTGCCATCTTGACTGGAAGTCTCTGGATATACACATTTTAAAATTAATATTGAAAACATATAAATGTGGAGAAGACATTCCCAAGTTCATTTTGGTATATTGTCAAACTTGGGACCACTGAATTACATGACTTTTTTTCTAAATAGATTTTTATTGATTTCAGAGAGGAAAGGAGAGGGAGAGGGAGATAGAAACATCAATGATGAGAGAGAATCATGGATTGGCTGCCTCCTGCATATCCCCCACTGGGGATCGAGCCTGAAATCCAGGCACGTGCCCTTGACCTCAATGGAACCAGGACCCTTCAGTCAGTCTGCAGGCTGACACTCTATCCACTGAGCCAAACCGGCTAGGGCTCCAGGACTTTTAAGAATGTGAATGATGGCTGTCATTTGACCCTTTTGACCATCAGGTTCCTACGTGAGGCCCTCAGTTCTGCCAATAACCTCTTTAGCGGCCCAGCTTAGACATCAAGTCCTCCAGGAAGTATTCTTAGACATTTTAGATGGAAATATTTCCCATTAAACGGTGCCCACCATCCTATTTTAATCTGTCTACAGATTTTATAATTTTGATCCATAATTTACAAAGCTTAAGATCGCACAGTAAACATTTCCCAGTATCAGGATATCTGGCTTCTTTTGAAAACTGGATAACCTGACACCCTGAGCCAGCATTCCTACGTGGCAACAACTGGTTAGTGTTGGGAAGCAGCTGTCTACTTAGTGGGGTCACGCTCTCTTCTGACTGACACTGTCCCTACCACTTTCCGCTGCCTCCTTCCCTCTGAGAATGAATGCTTACAGCCGATTACCATGTACATGTTCATTTTTTCTTAGCGTGTAGAAATCCTTTTCTGAACTCCTGTCACTGTCAAAGCAAAGAATTCTTTTTTAACTGAGAGGGCCCTGGGGTTTCTTTAATAGGCCTTGTGTCATTCATTCATTTATATTGCTTACTGGCCACTTGTCATTTGAGTTTGCAACCCTCAGTGAACGTAATCCTGGGCATTTATGTACACAGCTCCTCTCACTTGCTATTCTATGACTTTCTCACAATATGTAGAAAACACTCCATAAATGGGCATCCAATGTCATGCTTAATTTTTATAGCAATTTTAAGGCTCAATTTCTGCAACTGTTTTAGTCATTATCCATCTTTCCTCCCGCTATGTGCTTCTTTCTCTTTTCTATCTATGAAACTCCCACCTGTTCTTCCACAGTTCAGATTAAATGTTATGTTTTCCTAGGAGTTTTCCCAAACAATCTCCTCGATCCCTCGTGCCGGAAGCCGCCAGCTCTGCCTTCTCCTTATTGGTGAGGTCCAAAATCCCCCACTCATGGCCTTCATTTCAGCAGCACCCCTCACCCCACTCTGAGAAACATGAGCGCCTCAGGGCACAGACCCTGTCAGCACCTAACACAGCGCTGGGCACCCAGTGGGTCTTCAGTACATGTTGAAAGATTACATGTCAAAGGGAACTATTTTTTCAGCATCTAATTTTCTTTCAAGTCTGTTGCTGCAAGGCTGTTTGGAGCAGGCTGTTGTTTTTCCTGATTCCTGCATTTGCCTTTGTTTTTCATGGAACGCATAGCACTGATTTCCTGTAAGGCTTTGCAAATAAACATCAAGGTCAGGGGCTGGAAGCACTGGCGGAGCTATCAGGCACCTCTGGATTCCACTGGGCCCAGAAATGCTTTCAACCCCAGAGGGCAGAAGTTTTTCAAAACAAGGCTGTTCCAATAAGGGCGTGTGCTTCTTCCATCAGCTCCCGCCCCTGCCTGCCTGCCTTTAACCACTTTGGGAAGAATGGAAATTGTGCAAAAACTTTGCTATCTTTCAACCACTAAGTAGACTAGGTGATGGAGCCTGTGGTGATTTCTCAGTGAGAGGTTCCAACAGGCAGGAACATGGGGAGGCTGTGAAATGGGCCCTTTCTGAAGAGCCAGTGGAGGGGGCAGGGCCTCCTTGGGCTCAGATCGCCCCCCTCCCCCTTCCTCCCCCTCCATGGGGAGCTGTCTGGACTTGTGCTCACAGGGACTTTGATCCCTGCAGCTATGGGTGGAGCCTGTGCAGGCCTCAGGCACATCAGGGCTAGAACAAGGGCAGGGGATCCCATTCAATGGTTTAGCCCTTTTGATATACAGGTTTACACACCGAACCCTCCCTCTTTCCACACCCATACTCTTTGTCTTCATTTTCTCCTCTTTCTTCCTTGTCTTTTCCTCCTCTTCAGCACTTTGTCGTTTGTCTGAGGTAGGCTCTGTGCTTGCAAACAAGGAAGTGCAGGGACACAGTCAAAGGGGTCTTGTATTAAGCACCTTGAAGCAGCCTCTGGGTGCTTGGTTCATTTCAAAGGACAGAGTCCCTTCAGGGAGGTGTGAGAAGTGAGTACCTGTGGGAATCTTGGAGATGCTACAGAGGCCCTGCTCAGGGGTCCTGGAGTTCAGGCTCGGGCCCACGTTCACCCTCCAGGCCCTCATCCCCCAAGGTAAATGGAAATGCGATATTTTCTCAATTATATGTAAAGAGCTTCGGTCTGATTGCTGTACTTTCTGCGACCATCAGGGAAACCAAGTTGCTTTTCTTGCCCCTCACAACACTGCATTTCTCCCTCTCTCTCTCTCTCTCTCTCTCTCTCTCTCTCTTTTTCTCTCTCTCTCTCTTTCTCTCTTTCACACACTCACATTCAATGATATATAAAATTAGTTTCAAAGACAGCAAGGCCTTCTGCTTCTGAATTAGAAAGTTGTAGAATGAACCAACCCTCAGCTGTAATCCAATTTAATTATACACACATTTTTTTGTATCTGGCCGGATCTAGCAGGATCCTTTCTAGTGTTGTATTTGGAAGAGGGAAGCAAGAGGGTCGTAAAAGCCCACTCACCCACTCATGACTAACTCTGCCTCTGGAACACCTATGTAGGTGTCATGTTTCTCTCCTTAGGGCTGCCCTAGGACAGACCTTTATTACCTCTTGATTGGATTAGTGCAGCCAGCTCTCCCATTGTCCCAGTCTCCAGTTACTCTACATTTCTCTCATTAAATTGTGGGGTGATGAGGTTCAGGAGCCTATAAGCATCTTATTCTTATTTTATTTCATTTAGGCCAATGAAACTGTCACCCCCTCAATGAGACTTCTGTTTGTTTCCCCAGCCAGCATTGATTGCTGTACCCTCTGGGTTTCATCATTAGTTAAAATTCTTTGTGACTTCTGCCCCCTAGATTGCAGGTGTCCTTGTAATTTGTAAGGACCTCATCCCAATTTGTCTTTGATCACATATCTCTGTTTCCCCATTGGGTGGCCAGTCCTGGGGACACCTCTGACACAGGGCGGAATTCTTCACTCACAGTAGTTACACCCTAGATGATTGAATGGAATTGAGTTGGGTCACAAGGATTTCAGGGGCATAAACATGGCCACTGGAAATTAGAATGGATTAGAAAAAGAAAGGCCACGGAATGGAATGCACACTTCATGAGTTGCCCAGCCCTGCTGGCCAGTGACTAGATGGAGGTGTTTCTCACATGCCTTTGTTGACCCTAAAAAATGAAAATAGCCAGTTGTTTACCAGCAAAATTACTTTATTTGGGAACTAGAGACCCAGTGCATGAAGTTCGTGAACGGGGGTGGGTGGGGAGAGGGGGTGGGTATCCTCCTCAGCCCTGCCTGCATCCTCTCCAATCTGGGACCCCTAGGGGAATGTCCGACTGCGAGTCATCCCCGGCAGGCAGACATCCCTCTCACAATCCTGGACCGCTGGCTCCTAATCACTCACTTGCCTGCCTGCCTGGTCACTCCTTACTGTCCCCCCTGCCGGTCTAGTCGCCACTCACTGCCCACCCACCGCCAGCCTAATTGCCCCCAACTGCTGCCCCCCTGCTGGCCTAGTCACCCCAAATGGCCCCTCTGCCGGCCTGGTCGCCCCATGCAGCCTGCTGATTAGTCGTTTGGTTGTCCCTCACTAAACCCCCCTGACAGCCTAGTTGCAGGCAGCCATCTTGGGAGGTTGTGAGGGTTAATTTGCATATTACCACTTTATTATATAGGATAGCAGAGAATTGCAATTTAGGACAAGCAAACTATGATAAAGCTGTAGGCAACTCTGGAGAACAAAGGAGAGGAACACTTTTGCATAGAGAAAAGGGAGGAGTTGGAAAGGGCTGTTGTGAACAAAATGTCCATGGGAGGAAACCTGATGTTCAAAGTGTAGTGGCTTCTCATTGGCTGAATCATGACAGTTTCTCATTGGCTGGGTCTGTTGCTAGGCAAGGAGAAAAATCTTCCTTCTGCTGGAATAGTAAAGCAAGTTTCTTCTTGTCAAGAGATATAAGGGTAAGCTTCTTCCTTTTGGAATCTGTAACGTGTAGGTGAGTGGTAGTGAGTGCTCCCTCTGTAGGACTATTTGACTCCATTTTAAATTATGTTTCCTTGTTCATTTTCACACCTGGTTGGCACAAAGCAATGGCTCTCTGCCTTGACTGCTCAAATCCAACCCAAATTAAATTAGAGTCTCCACAGTGAGACTCAAGCAGGGGTATATTCCAAAGCTTCTGGGAGATTTCAGTGGGCATCCAACCGAGAAGCACTGGCATAAGGAAATCAGGGCCTCCATTCTTTTATGGAATTACCCAGAGGTCACTGCAGAGTCCTGCCAAACAGATACCAGAGGAAGGCAGGGAGGAATGGTGAGTGGGTGGATAGCACCAACAGGAAAATGTTAGGTCGCTCATCTCCTGTCACACCTGGTCTACCCTGTCCTCGGGGAGCCTTGGAGCTTTAGGCAAGCCAGGATAGAAGATGGGAAAGGTCATGGGTACTGGGAGAAGGGGCACTTCAATTTCAGCTGTCTGGAGGGAATCCATTTTTAGGGTGCTTAGTCTAGCTATTATCCCAAGCAACAACGTGCCCCAGTCAAACCAGCCCACAAAACCAGAGCAGAACCACCAGGCAACAGTGTAGTCACACCTCAGTGCCTCCGGGCATGCTGTTCCTCCACTGGAGAGTGCTCTCCGAAGGGCTTTCCCCGGCAAAGCATCCGTTTTTCTTCTGCTGCCAATAAAAATCCCCAGCGCTGTTCTTTCTCCTTCGCTTCCTTCGATTGCTTCTGACAGAGTTTGCCAGTTAGCTGAGGTCAGGATTTCCTTTTTACAAACAACCTGCTTTCAGTCAGTGGGGCCAAAGGTTTCCTAAATTACAAACCCTTTCATTTCTTCGGCTACAAGTTCTCCTGTCAGTTTGTATCATGGCACAGAACGGAGAGAAATGGAAACATGCTGAGAGACACCGAAAGAAAGGAGAACTTTTACTAAATTTCTCCTTCGGGCTGTCAAAAAACGATTCTGCGCGGGTGGACAGGACTGTTCCAGCTGCAGCTTTTGTGGCTGATGTAGGGTGGGCACATGTTGGAGGCTTGAAATTTCTTCCAGGTCTGTAGTAAATGAACGTATGATACCCATGGCATTGTCTCTGCATTCTGTTGAATCAATGGCCTCCTTTATATCCATTGGAATTGGGAAACACCCATGTCATATTCAGATGTTTTGAAAAGCAGACTTAAAAAGTTGTTGCAAAATGTAGGTGTGTCTGACATTTGTAAATGCTGATTGGAAGATACATTTTAAACCACGCTCTGGAAGGATGACAGAATTGAGGTGCTTACGTTTAAAAGAAAAAGCACTCAGGCATCACTGGGCATCTGTGCTAACGGTGGACAGGATGCCAACTACCTTGGTGTGTGGTGACAGAGCAGGGGCCACCCCAGCTTCTCTGACCTGAGCGCTCAGTGATTCTCTGTTGTATCCAAGAGTCAGTTGGGGTCTTGACTCGAACTTATTTGGTGTGACCTCTTGGGCAAAGCATTTAACCCGAGTTTTGTAATGTGTAAAATGAAAGGGGTTCAACCAGAGGTGGGCAAACTTTTTGACTCGAGGGCCACAATGGGTTCTTAAACTGGACCGGAGGGCTGGAACAAAAGCATGGATGGAGTGTTTGTGTGAACTAATATAAATTCAAAGTAAACATCATTACATAAAAGGGTATGGTTTTTTTTTTTTTAGTTTTATACATTTCAAACGGGCTGGATCCGGCCCGCGGGCCGTAGTTTGCCCACAGCTGAACTAGACAGTACTCAGACCTAACATTTGAAGTCAAACTCAGTGTAGAAAGGTGTCAGTCTGGGTGCTGATGCAGGAGCCTGTTCAAGGTGGGGTGGGGGCGTCATGCTCATGTATAATGAAAGCATGTGTAATACAAGCTCATGTATAATACAAGCTCATGCATAACTTCATTGAGCCTGAAGTTAGGACAGACAGTTAAAGTGCTTACCCCGTGGCTGGCAAGCCCCTCGCCCCGCACTCTGCATGCACCAGTCCCACGTCCCATGGTGTCTTTCTCATCTTCCCTGCTCCACTCCTTCCTGCTCACTCTAAGCCTCTCTCATGCTCTCCCCACCTCCCGCTCTGCGAAAGCCGGCTTCAGCCTCAGGCCTCAGCTCAGATATCAGCTCTTCAGGGAAGCGTTTTTCCTGCCTGCCCCATTGGTGATGCTCATTAAAGCTTGTTTTATCGCTGTAATTAATTCTTTGTTTTTTGCCGCTGCCCCTATCCTTGAGGTCTTGAACTAGACTGTCTTTTGTATCTTGTTTCCTGGGCTAGGACAGAATAATGCAGTGAGCTTACAAGTGGCCTGTGCAGCCAAGGAGCTGGGTCGTTAGTTGGGGAGAAGAAATGTATTTGAATACTCAGCCAGCACAATAATAGGCAATATTAAATAATATGCCAAGCAGAGTCCCAAGCATGGTGTACGAATTAGCTTACTTTGTCATAATAATGCCCTAATGTAGATATTGTTATGCCTGCTTTACAGATAAGGAAATGAGGGCACAGAAGTTAAATAACTGGGTTAGCTAAGTCAGGAAAGCTGGTATCAGAACCCAGTCTGCCTGCAGAAGCCAGGCTCTTAACCACTAGGCAACACTATTGATTTCACAGTGGTAGTGAGAGTCCTTCCTCTTTGGCGGTGTCCACATTCTTCTAGTGTCTCACCTCGTCCGTCTCTCCCCCTCCCCCCCCCAATCCAACCCATTAGCAAGTCCTGTCATCGCCGTCACTCAGATTTCCATTTCCCCATCCTAATCTGAACCTGGCCATTGCTCACCTGGACTGATAGCTCATTTTCCCACCCCTCTTGCCTTCTATAGGCCCTTGTTTACCCAACAGCCCTGAGAAAACTCCTTAGTGGCCTCCCATTCCCTTTGGAATAACACCCAAAGCCGTACTGTGACCTCAGGGTTTTCCCAGTCTCCATTCCTTTCCCAAGTCACCTCTTCTTGTCCCATGGGCATGAGTTTTACTCCCAGTGCACACTAAATAGAAGTATTTTCCCCTGAGGACCTTTGCCTATATGCTCTGCCCCTGAACTTTACATGCCGCCTACTTCTTAGCATTTTGTCTCAGTTCAAACATCTGGTCTCTGTTCATCGTTTCCAAGGAAGCTTATGCACTGTCACTTACCCATATCCCTTGTTTTAATTTTCCATAAGGAGCGTTTCCTAGTGAATGTGTCTTATTCATTAAAACATTTCTTGTGTATTCCCACCTGCTCCAATGTCAACACCATCCTCAGGATCAGGGACCGGCTACCTTCAGCTCCTAGGACAATGCCCTCGTGGTGGGGGATAAGGCTTATGGATTGTTTGGTTTATTAAAGGGCCCCATTAATGTGCATTGAAGGGTTGCTCAGAATAATAATGTGAGAGAATGTCAGGAAAAAAAGTAGACTGTATTTGGCAACTCTAGAATGTCAGGTAGAGAAATCGGGGCTCTAATCTATGCTCAAAAGGGAGCCTAAACATTTTGGCCAGGAGATATAGTGTTAAAAATGGTGCTTTAGAAAATTCATCTTTTGAGGGTATGTCCTCCATTTTGCCCATTTCCATACTTTCTTCACCCAGTACCTAAACATCCCTCCACTGCCTACTCTTGCCTCTTTAAAGACTTTCTCCATGTATTTTTCATCTTCAGGAGTTCTGAGCATGCTCAGGCCCTTCATAATGCCTGCCTCTTGTCCTGTTGCATGCGTGTGAAAAATGTACATGGTGGGCCTGATAAATAGCTCAGACAACTGCATGTTGGATTTTCACGTGTTTGCATGTTGTGTGTCTAAGATGAAATCCCAGGAGGAAGCAGGTTGTGCTGATTTATAGCTCTCTGTCAATGAGTAACCTGGCCGACTTTCAGAAGTATATCTGTGGGCATTCTTTTGGATAAAACTGCTTTATATTGCTGTCCCTCCGGTGCACACGTGGCTAAATCTATGCTCTGTCATTCAAGATCTTTAATTCTGAATTCTGTTCTGTGGTAGGTACTTGAGTGAGGGTCTGGCTTATAGAGTTTTAGAGGAAGGAAAGAGCTTTTCCATTCATCTGTTCTTACGGCGAACAAAGAACCAGCTGTGACCTTCCAGATTAGTCTCCTCAGGGACCGATGAAGCCGTTACTAGAATTGCTTCATACAACTTTTGTTGGACTATGAGCATTGCAATGCAACCAGGTCCTGCTATTTCTTGTAACCAGGAGATAAAGAAGAAAATACTGACAATCGAGGAGCTTACAGTACTTCACAAATCAATTTTATTAATTTAAACACAAAATTAATGAAGAAGAATTCTGTACACAACTGTGGACACAACACACCTTTCTACAATAAGGCCGAGATAAACTTTGTCTTTTCAATCTGCGGAGTACAAAAACATAAAATGAAAAGATGAAAAATTGTCAAGTTCTGTTTGCTCCAAGCAAAAAACAAACAAACAAAAAACAACCCCAAACAATGGTTAAATAATTTGGAGAATTTTCAACTGACTAATTCTAGCAGCAACATGAAGAAAGGGAGAGGGTAGCTCTTTAGCTACTTTGGGTCTTAGCTGGTGTTTACCCCACCCAATATAATTTTAAAGGAAATTCATCCAAAAAGTAATTTCATGACAACAGAAGGCTTTATAGTGCTCAAAGTAATCCCTTTTGGAGAAACATTTTGTATGGTACAACAAAGATGACAATTTTTATTTCCCAGATTTGTCGTGTAATATATAAGACAGGTGAAGAGAAATATTATTTCTTGGTGGTGATGACTGCCACGTCCACTGCCAGCAATGAACTTTCCTGGGAGGGTGGGTGGAGAGTAGGAAAGCAGAGGGAACATGAATGTAGAGAGTAATGCAAAGTTTTGCTAATTTCCAGATGTATGGTGATGTCTTCCTTTATCTAAACAAGGAAATGCAGACATGATCATCTAAGCACATGAAAACTTTGCTAGTCTCCAATTCATGAACCATTTCATTAATAAAATATATCTATCATCCACATATTTTATGTGGGAAGAAGCATTTGAATAATCATTTTTTCCGAGTACTTACATATAATACATTAGTCTTTGAAAATGAAAAAGTGAGGTTCTAAGAGGATTTTTTATTCAAATGATTAAAGACACGGCTGTATTATTTTACCAAGGCCTTCCTCACAGCACACACAAAACAATGAACTGATTGGGGGAGGGGAGACTTGGAAAATGAAATCCTATTGACACTTGACATCCATGCTTTTGGTCTTGACAACATTATCTAAAAAAACAAACAAAAACCTATTATCTACATATTTATACCCAGTACACTTTGCTAAGGCCCTGCACACGAATCTGTGCATGTACTGCCTCATACTTCTATCAAGGCATTGCTGCCTTTCAATATTTTCTAAACAATATGTAAAAGAATCATCCATTATTACAAATTTACACCAAAAATTCTTTCTGTACATGATTGTCTCAGTGATGTACATATTATACGTTTAAATTAGACATACTTTAAACTACTTTGCAATGTGCTAAAATTCAAAGTCCTTGCTGTGTCATGAGGCCAAGGCCTTTAATCGCTTATTTCTTAGGCTATTCATAGTCTCTTCAATTACTGGATGCCCACAAAGTCTGTTCGAGGGAACTGAATGGTACTCGGATTATACCTCAATAAAGCTGTTTTTTAAAAAGTCTGTTCATAAATAAGTAGAGGTGTGCAGATTACCCTGGGTATGAGACACCGAAAAGTAAACCTTCTTTGTAACAACATCCCCCACTGGTGTTCAGGAAACATTTCCGTCTTCATTGTGCCATCAGGTTGCCGTATTGGAGAAGCTGTTTATGTCACATTGATGATGCTAAAGACTCAGGCGTCTGCAGGTCCTTTCTTCACAGGTTTGAACCATGTAGTTAACCATGCAGTTAATGTGGCGAAGACACATTACATTGTACTAGAACATTCTCATGGCTTCTTTTCATTGGATTCACAGTACTCGAGGCAACAGCTGTTTGAAGAAATAGACGTGCGTGGGCCTTCATTTACCACGAGGGCAGCAGTGAAGGCCGGCAGCAGCTGGGCGTCACCACGCTGAAATGGTACGTTCGCTAGTCTGGCACCGACAGGGACTCAGGCCTGCTGGGTTCGTTCATTCCTGGTCACTGGGCAGTTACGCGGTTTCAAAGTGCTATGTGGCGGTTACAGGTACTCCAGTTCCAAGGCGTGGTGGAGGGCCATGAGGTCCGAGTGGCTGGAGATCCTCCAGAAGGGCATGGCGTGCTGGGGAAGGGCAGACACGGGTGAGGACAGACCAGGCTCCAGCCCCAGCCCCAGCCCCGAAATCTGCCTTTGCAGTCCACTCCGGGGCTCCTCCCCCCGCACGGCCAGCTAAGATCTTAACATCACAGCGGTTTAAGCCCAAAATCCAAACTGAATGCTCCCCTAAGGACACTGGGACTGCATTTTAAAATGTGAGATTTCTTGAGTAGATCTACACCGTGACTTGAATGCAAATTTTGAACGTAGATAAAACAGTAGCTGTGACTGAAACTTTGTGGAAAAACCGTTGCCTTGGGAAATAAGTATCCAGTGGATATTTAATGCCGAAGGTCTAAGAAGTTTTCCTTAGTGGGTAGTATTTTACAAAGCTTCATTTTACTCATGTAAGAAGCAGCAACTTTTTCTAACTTCCATCAGGCATTCTTTGCATGGACCTTAAAATGGCTTTACCACATGAGGAAACCTTAAAAGAACATTTTTTAAAGGTGTTTTACGTTTTTCTAATTGTTTCATCAATCTAAAAATTAGGTTTAAATGATGGTAATATTTGTAAAACACCTGAATTAGCCAGAGACAAAACAAAACAGGTTACTTCATCCATTTAGGATGGACACAATATTATAAACTTTCTCTGCTCAAGGTATATAGTAAGTATTTACACACCAGCAAAATCTTTTTCTTAAGAGACAAAATTCTATTTGGGTTGTTTTTTTTGGCACAAAAATAATGTGAAGGCCTGGGTATACTTTGCAGTTACGGTTCTATGGAATTGTTTAAAAATTCAGACTAATACAATTTGGCATGGAAGCAAACAGTGGGCCAGAGAGGTTTGGGGATTATCTGTAGGGAACAGTGGAAACTACTCACTGTTTTGGTAGCTGTTTTATTCTGGGAAAGCAAACTATTAAATTACTTATTAACATGTCTTTTTCCTGGTAATCTGCTAAAAGCATATACCATAGTCTAATATCAAATGTAGAACTTTCTTGACTCTATATCTTTATCCTTTGTAACAGAATAGTTCAGAATCAGGTACTAGAAATCTGTTTTCAAATTTTTAGGGTGCTCCATTGAAAACCTTAGACTAGAAAAACAGGCTGTACTATTTTGCATTCATCCATTCATGAATGTTTTGAATTTGCAGGCATGGTGTATCCGCAGTTCTCAACCTTCCTAATGCCGCAACCCTTTAATACAGTTCCTCATGTTGTGGTGACCCCCCAACCATAAAATTATTTTCGTTGCTACTTTATAACTTTAATTTTGCTACTGTTATGAATCGTAATGTAAATAGCTGATATGCAGAATATATTTTCATTGTTTGCGACCCACAGGTTGAGAACCGCTGGCACTGTAGACGATGCCCCTGGCCCACCCTGTCACAGCCTGTGGGTGAGTAGCAGAAATGTACACTAATCATGAGTGTGCATCTATGTGTTATAATAGGAATAGGAGGGGCCAAGCCCCTTTGCCAGGGAAACTGGGAAGCACCTGATAAGAGGAAGTAACAGCTGAGCAAGGTCTGAAATGACAACCACTAAGAAGAGTTCTTTAATGGCTGTTTGTATTGGGGGGTAGAGGATAAAGGAGAAATTCACTATTAGGATACTGGCTGTGCGAGAGAGAAATATATGGTTAGTGACATGATTGGCTGTGGGAGCCAAGTGACGCAAGGCCTCCTGAACCCTGGTAAGGAGTTGATTAATGATAATTATAGTTACGATTTATTGAGTATGATGTCGGGCATGGTCCTAGCACTGGTCACAGACTCTCCCATGTAAGCCTCTCTATTATCACTACTTTACTGATGAAAAGCGGAGGCTTAAGGAAGGAACAGAGAGGAGATGTGAATAGCAGCTGGTAAGGAGTAAACCCAAGATTCATACAAGTTCTGGTCTACACCTGAGGCCTATATGCTGTAATGCCTCCTTACTATTCTCTGTGGCCTTTATATTCAGCAGTAAAAACACACACACACTCCTTCCCATGCTCTGTTTGGTAAGGGACACTGAAAACTCTGAGTGACTATGATACATGGATTGGGTTTGAAAAATGTTGACTCAAAACTTTCCTTATTTTTCTCTTATTAGAATAGAAATCCATGCATATTGTAAAATATTTGTAAAATGTAGAACTATACAAAGAAACTCACCTCTTCTCCTACTACCCAGATAACCTTCATCAATGTACCCACTCATATTTGAAATGGTGCACATGCAGTAGTACAGGCATATCTCGTTTTATTGCTTTTCACAGATGTTGCATGTTTCACAAGTTGGAGACAAGATACTAACTTCATTGCAGTAGTCTGGAACTGAATGTGCAATATCTCCGAGGTATGCCCATTTTTGATACATCACTTTTAAGGATAATCATTCACTAGTTATTGAAAAAAACTGCAAGTATACAAATGTACACAATGTTCTTTTACATTTAACCATCTACTTGGTATCTATTTTAATATTCCTTTTTAGTTAATAATTAACTTGTTTTTCTTAATTTTTGTATAATTTGTCAGAGATTCCCTGAGCAGCTGAATAATGGGAGTTATAGAGTAGTTCTATTGCTCTTATGTCCCAGGATGTAACAGAGACTCCTAAAGGTGCTTCAGAGAGCCATCCAGAAATTTTCAGGGAAACTGTCTTTATAAATACATATAAAAGTACTTGTGGAATGCTGTTTTCCAGAGCATGTTCAGTCAAATTATTTTGCATGCCAATTATCTGAAGTTAGACTTGTTCCTCACAGACAACAATACAAACTAGAAAGCTATTGGTGCTCTCAGAAGCATGTCATGTAAAATACAATGATTGGCAAAGAAATTCAAGAGGGAACTGAAAAAAATACCCGGCTAATTTTTGGTACATGGTTAATGTATAAATTGAGCATTTAATTCCATAGTAAACAAAGGACCTAGACAATGGCTATGAGTTTTTTTCTTTATGGGTTGAGGAGGTAATGTCAGCCTTGAGCATATTTAATTTAAACTGTTTTACTTTTAGACCATATTAAAAACATGTTATGGAAGGAAGGTGAGATTATCTGCAAAGATCCCTGCATTGCCTTGTTTAAAGCCAACAGGATTTCAATGACAGTAGCCTTCCTATGTAGAGCATGTCAAGCAGCACCCTGAAACATGTTCAAATGATGCAATATGCCTGTGGTATGTTACAGACAACTCATCACAGTGCAGTAGTAACAGGGTCATTCGAGCAAAAGTGTAAAAGTTTCTACAATGATAAGTGGCAAACCTTAGGTGTATGTGAAAGAGAACAGGCTGTCTCTGGGGACACTCCCAACGTGAGGACAGCCGCTCCATTATCAGCAGTGCTGCATAACATGATAGGTAATGATCTCAGCTATAATCAGGTGTTCCACTCTCTCTAAAATATGTACACTTACTATAACGTGACTGATAAGAAGATGACTGATCTCGGGGGCTCAAGCTCATGTTATTTCCCCTAACTAGGCACCTACTGATGTGAAGATTTTATGGATCTAAAGGAGATTCCCAGGACAAGGAGGTCCAAGGTAAATAATTTTTTTCTACACTACTGGTTAGCCTGGAACAAATATTTCTTACACGAAGTCAGATATAGTTCCATGGTGGGAGAAGGAGGTACTAGACCAGCGGTTCTCAACCTGTGGGTCGCGACCCCTTTGGCAATTGAACGATCCTTTCACAGGGGTCGCCTAAGACCATCCTGCATATCAGATATTTACATTACGATTCATAACAGTAGCAACATTACAGTTATGAAGTAGCAACGAAAATAATTTTATGGTTGGGGGTCACCACAACATGAGGAACTGTACTAAAGGGTTGCGGCATTAGGAAGGTTGAGAACCACTGTGCTAGAATGAGGAGATGATACCATACTCTCAAATCTGACTTTAGTCATGTGACTTTGAATTATGACATAGTTTCCTTGGAAGTTGTTTATTTATCTGTAAAATGAGGGTTTAGGAAAAATGACTCAGGGTTGTTTCTAGGTTTAATAAAGTCTAAGTACTATAGCTACAGAAGATGATTAATATATAATATGTACATGATATATGCCCTCATTGAAAAGAACCAGCAGGCAAGCCATATCTACTAAAACTATTTCATTATAATGTAAGGTAGTATAGGATTAAGGGTCAAAATGACCAAGCCAGAGCAATCAGGCAGGAAATAAAAGGCATCAGAATTGGAAAAGAAGTAAAACTGTCTATAGAGCATTTAGAAAATCCTAAAGACTCCACCAAAAACCTATTAGATCTAATCAATAAATTCAGTAAAGTTGCAGATACAAACATGTTAGCATTTATACATACTAATACAAACATGTTAGCATTTATACATACTAATAACAAATTATCTGAAGAAATAAAGAAAATAATCCCATTTACCAGTGTCAAAAACAATAAAATATTAGAAATAAATTTAACCAAGGAGGTGAAAGATCTCTACACCGAAAACTTCGAACTATTGATAAAAGAAATAAAAGACACAAATAAATGGAAAGGTATCCTGTGTTCATGGATTGGAATAATTAATATTGTTAAAATGTTGATACTACCAAAATTCATCTGCAATACCAACCAAGATTCCAACGGCATTTTACAGATGTAGAAAAAAAATCCTGAAATTTATATGGAACCACAAAAGATCTGAATGGCCAAAATAAATCTGAGAAAACAAAATGGGAGACATCATCACTCCGATTATCAAAATATTATGGTACTAGCATGAAGAAAAACACACAGACCAATGAAATAGAATCCAGAGTCCAGAAATAAACCCATGCATATATGGTCAACTAATAGTTGACCAGCGAGCCAAGAATACTAAATGGAGAAAAGACAGTATCTTCAGTAAATGATGCTGGGAAAATTGGTATTTTACATGTAAAAGAATGAAACTAGACCCCCATCTTGCATCACTGACAAAAAATAACTTGAAATGGATCAAAGACAACTGTAAGACTAGAAACCATAAATCTAGAAGAAACCATTTCTGTTAAAAGGTTGACATCCAACGTATTTAATGAACTCATACAATTCAATAATCCAATTAGCAAATGGGCAGAGGACCTGAATAGACATTTTTCCAAATAAGACATACATATGGCCAACAGGTGCATGAAAAGGTGTTAACATCACTATTCACCAAGGAAATGCAATGCAAATCAAAACCACAATTGGCTGTTACCTCATGCCTATTAGAACAACTATCATCAAAAAGACAAGGAATAACAAGTGCTTGTGAGGATGTAGAGAATAAAAACCCTGTGCACTTTTGGTAGAGATATAAGTTGGTATAGCCATAATGAAAAACAGTCTGGAGGTTCTTCAAAAGGCTAAAAATAGAACTAGCACATGATCCAGCAATTCCACCTCTGGGTATATATATCCAAAGGAAATAAAAACACTATGTTAAAGATATATTTGCACCCTCATGTTCTTAGCAGCATTATTTACAATGGCCAAAACATGGAAACAACCTAAGAGTCTACTGACGGATGAATGGATAAGGAAGATGTGGTATGCATATTCAATAAAATATTATCCAGCCATAATAATGAAGGAAATCCTGCTATTTGTGATAATATAGACATTGAGGACATTATGCTAGACACAATATTTGTTCTCTGACTTATTTTATCTCATTTATGTGTGGAATCTTATGAAAACAAAAAATAAAAAAACACTCCCCACCCCAAACTCAGAGAAAAAGATATCAAGTTCATGGTTACCAGAGGGGAGTTGGATAAAGGTGGTCAAAAGATACCAATTTCCAGTTATAAGATATTTAAGTACTCAGATTGTAATGTACAACATGGTGACTATAGTTAACACTGCTGTATGGTAGATTTGAAAGTTACAAGAGCAGATTCCCAAGAGTTCTCATCACAAGGGAAAAAAAATCTTTTAAAAAAATGTAAGTGAGGTAATGGATTTTAACAAACTTATCATGGTAATTTCATAATATGTTTATCAAGTAACTATGCTGTTCACCTTAAATTTATACTGTGCTATATGTCAATTATATTTCAACAAAACAAAAAATGATAGTAAAATGATAGACTCAGAGAGAGGAGAATTCAACTGTAAGCTGGAAAGGGTAAGCTGGGTCTACATTGAATTTGAAGAACGGGCTAAGTTGGTTAAGGAGATGGTGTGTTCATGATAAAGACTAACAAAGATTTTTCCAGGTACAAGTACTTGGAATATCTAGCAGGGAAGGGTGGCTGGCTGCCAGGAGAGAAACTAGGCAGAAGGACAGTGGCAATGGAGTTGGGACAATGGATAGAAGACACAGTGAAGAGAGAATTCACATGACAGGAATGAGGTAGAGAGCACTGGAAAATATGAGTGGGTGAACTGGTTTGGGAATGCATTTGCTGGTATTCAGCTGGGATGGCATGGTGTACCTAAATGCCACTAAGTATTTAGGGTCCTTTAACTAAAAACAGAGCTGATCACAAATCTCAGTAGAAATGACAGCTGAAACTGTGATATGTATACAAAGTAGAACATGTTTTGGGGTCATTAAAACAAAAATATTCCCTGAATAATGGGAAAAGAATGACACATTCTTCCTGCTCCTCTTGCCTACACATGCAACTCCCCAAATTCCCTTATGCCACCTTTCCTCCTCACCTGGTATTTTGCATGTATCCCTGCTGGTTATATGTAAAACCAACAACACAAAACCTGGGAAACCTGGGTGCACAGACACTCGCATGTAACTGCATTTTGCTGAATTAAGTACACCTGATCTTTGGCCCAAGTATTGGAATTCTAGGAATTTATCTCATAGAGATACTTGCCCATGAACAAACTAAATGAAAACTGTTTATAGGAGTCAATGGTGGAAACCATTTAAATGCTCAGCCACAGAGGACTCAAATTATAGCACATCCACACAATGGAATACCGGCGCCGCAAATTTGAGAGTTAGAAATGCAGAGCTCCAGGTACTAATAGGGAATGACTGCCAGTATATATTACGTGAAAAAAGGTGTATAATTACCATTTGTATTACAAAATAAACATATCTGTGCTTTTATCTAAGATCAGAAACAAGACAAAGATACTCACCCTTACTACTTTTATTCAATATAGTATTGTAAGTCCTAACCCGCAATCCAAGAAGAAAAAGAGAGAAAAGGCATCCAAATTGGAAAAAGGAAGTAAAAATTGTTAATGAAAATATACTAAATATTGAAAACCCTAAAGACTCCAAAAAATACTGTTAGAATAAATGAATTCAGTGAATTTATAGGACACAGAAATCTGTTGTATTTCTAGACATTAAAATTACATCAAAAAGTACCTAAGAATACATTTAACCAAGAAAATGAAAGACCTGAACTCTGAAAACTATAAGACATTGATGAAAGAAAGTGTAGATGATACATATATAAAATGGAGAAAAAGCTTATACTCACAGATTGGAAGAATTAAAGTACCTAAGAATACACTTAACCAAGAAAATGAAAGACCTGTACTCTGAAAACTATAAGACATTGATGAAAGAAAGTGTAGATGATACATATATAAAATGGAGAAAAATCTTATACTCACGGATTGGGAGAATTAATATCATTAAAATGTCCATACTACTTAAATTAATCTATAGATTCAATGCAATTCCTATCAAAATACTAATAGCAGTGAAAGCGCTTATACTCACAGATTGGAAGAATTAATATCATTAAAATGGCCATACCACTAGAAGCAATCTACAGATTCAATCCCTCTCAAAATACCAATAGTATTTTTTTCCACAGAACTAGAACAAGTAATCTTGAAATTTATATGGAACCACAGAAGACCCCCAAATAGTTAAAACAGTCTTGAAAAAGAACATCGGAGGCATCCTGGTTTCAAACTATACCCCAGAGCTCTAATAATCCAAACACTATGGTATTGGTGCAAAAACAGATACACAGATCAAAGGAACAGAATAGAGCCCAGAAATAAACCCATGCTTATAAGGTCAATTAATCTACAACAGAGGAAGCAAGGACATACAATGAAGAAAAGACATCTCTTCAATAAATGTCATTGGGAAAACTAGACAGCTACATGCAAAAGGCAACTGGACCACTTTCTTACCCCATATACAAAAATAAACCCAAAATGGATTTGAGTGTTAGACCAGAAACCATAATACTCCTAGGAAAAAAAAAATACTAAAGAGCTTAAGCACAGTTAAGGAAACCATTAACAAAACAAAGTGACGACCCACTGAATGGGAGATTTCCAAATATATCTGATAAGAAGTTAATATCTAAATTATTTAAAGAACTTATATAACTCAAGGTCAAAAACCAAACAATCTGATTAAAAAATGGAGAACCTGAATACACATTTTCCATATAAGACATACAGATGGCCAACAGACACATGAAAAGATGCTCAATGTGACTCATCAGGGAAATGCAAATCAAAACCAAATGCGGTATCACTTCAGATTGGCTATTATCAAAAAGACAACAAACACCCAAGTTACAAGTGTGAGTGATAATGTGGAAAAAACTCTGTGCATTGCTGGTGGGATAGCTATCCACTATGGGAAACAGTATGATGGTTCCTCAAAAAGAACATGTGACCCAGCAATTCCACTTCTGGTTACCTACCCACAGAAAATGAAAGAGCAATCTACAGATTCACCGCAATCCCTCTCAAAATACCAACAGTGGCAAAAATCTGTACACCTTACATTCACACTAATTTGGAAGATATTTGCATTCCTATGTTCCTTGTAGCATTATTCATAATAGCCAAAATATGGAAGGAACCTAAGTGTTTATTAATAGACAAGTGGATAGAGAAAATGTGGTGTACACAGGGGAATGTTAGTCATAAAAATGAAAAATAATGAAATTTTGTCATTTACATCAACATGAATGGACCTAGAGCATATTATGTTAAATGAAATCAAAGGACAAGTACTGTATGATGTCACTTATATGTGAAATCTAAAATACCAAAACAAATGAATAAACAAAGCAAAATGGAAACCCAGTCCTAGATACAGAGAATAAACTGATAGTTTCCAGAGGGGATGGGGATGAGAAGATGGGTGAAAAAACAGAAGGGTAATAAGAGATATAAGCTTCCAGTTATAAATAAGTCATGTGGATGTAATGTACAGCAAAGGGAATATAGTCAATATTATTGCAATGAATTTGTACAGTAACAGATACTAGAGTTATCACAATATGATTATAAGGTATGGACATGTTGAATCACTATGTCATACACTGGAAACTCATGCAATATGTCAATTATACTTTAATAAATAAAAAGGCACTGCATTAAAAAAATACCTGGCATATTGTATGTGCTCATTAAGTACTAGTGGATGAATGGCGTTAGAATAATAAATTCATATACTCAGTCTTAGTAAGCCCCGTTTCATGGAAATAAAACTAGAAGCAGAAATTTGGATTAAAAATGTTATAAATTTTACAAAAGCAGCTCTTTCTTTCTCCTGAATAAGCTTAGGATCAAGCATTAGTTTCTCAGCTTCATCTTGGATTTCAGCAGGTTTGATAGTGTACATTTGAAATGGACACGTTTTGATGAAGCCTTCCTCATTAGGCAGAATAATGGTTGCTTGCCATTTTCCTCCTGGTTTTGTTCACAAGAGACTTATTTTAAGTAGTTCTCCGAGTAGTAAAATAAATGTAGTTGTGTTGTTATAAAGCAAGGCCACTTTTACTCAAGGAATGCAAACTGCTTTCATTGTGCAGGAGACTGTTACATTTTGATCTTTTTAAAAATCATACATATGCCTAATTATTTTCACTCGAGGTATGTTGTATTAGGGAAACAAACAAAATGTGGTATAAAGAAATCCTGGCAGATTTTGACAATAAAGGACACATGTCAAAGAAAGATATCCACAGGTCGATAGCTCCTCACATGCTCTCTGCACCGTCTTTTAAGAGGTGTTCCCAGAAATGCCTGCAAGAGATTTCTGTAGAACAATGTTGCTCTTTTAAATCAACAACGGTATTTCTAACCTTTTTCTCTCTGAAGGTGTGCTTTCTAATGGTAAAAATGATAGAATTAGATGAAATTGCTGATGAAAGCCCAGGAACTCATTTGGCAAATAGAACAAAGATGGCAGAGCACAGACTTCAATAATCCATAACAAACAGGCAACTGGCCACTACTGGCTGGTCTTCATTTCTGGGCTTTATAAAAGTAACTAGATACCTCAAGCAGAAGAACATTATTTAGGGAGATGAAAGGCATCTTTATA
>NW_006293700.1:1819017-1844851 GCF_000327345.1 Myotis davidii
ATTTTCAAGAGGATATAGGAAGCTAAGAGAGACAAGCTAAATGGTTAAAATCAATTCAGAAGAAATGCAAAATCATTTGATTTTGCAAAAACATTTTAGTGCACAAATGTGCGGAACTTCACTGATTCACTTGATTTTAATTAATCTAAAATGCTCATGAACTAAATTATATATCAGAATGATTTTAAAATTTTTAGTCATAAATGTAAAATTGGGGGAGAGTGCTAAATTGTTCTATCTACCTCTGAAAAGGAATGAAACAAACATTACATACTTTAATAGAGGCATAGAAGAGAGATTAACCAAAGAGTATATATGCATAACCCATGAACACACACAGCAGTGTGGGGTGTAGGCTGGATTGGGGGGGGGGGCATCTGTAATACTGTAAACAATAAATAAAAAAATAAAATCCTGACATTTAAATGTGAAAAAAAGCATGAAAATTCCTTTTTGTGAGATCATACTTAAGCTATGTAAATAAAGTTTATAATTTGAAAGAACTTTGTGCTAAACCTCACAACTAGTATTGACTTCAAATACCTGTTTGGCCCCTTTCTAAACTTGGCCAAGTTATTTACCTACCTGTGCCATGGTTTTCTCATCTATAAATTGGGTCCTTTGTCATCAAATTATTGTAAGGATTTAATAATGAATAGGAAACGCCTAAAAGAGGGACTGGGACATAAGGGCTTTACAATTTATAGTAATTATAATTAGTTACCATTATGAGCATTAATCCATCAATAGCATGGATAACTATTTCTTTAGCTTGAATTTATTTGTAAAAATGGGATCTTGATGAATTTTAGTCCCCCCCCCATTAAATATTAAATATACTAACTATTCTCTACTTCTGTGCAGAATTCCACTTTAAAGATACTCATTATCTATGGTGAATTCTTAGATTTTTGCCTCTTATGCACAAACTTTAAATTTAAATACTAGTTAGCCTAAAATGGGCAGGCAGAATATAAGAAAGAAATGATCAGCTTGTCTCTCTGGATGATAGATTGATATCAGAATCTTATGCAAGATTATTAGGAATCTGAACCTTCTGAAAAATCTGTACACTTTACATTCACACCTACACAATCTTTTAACCTCTGGTCAGAGTTCCCACACTGGTGGGCTTCAAGGTGCAAGGAGTTTGTTCGAAATAGATGCTATTGGACGCTTATCACATACACTCATCCCACAGAATCAAAACAGGAAGTTGAAGCGAGGAGTCCTCACTCACAAGCTAACAAACGCTGCTCAGTAAGGTTTAGGAAGGGACTCACCCACAGAAACCTCCATGGGGCCCAAAGGATTTCACTGGTGTTCCTTACATTTTAAGTTGTCATTTTCATAAGCATCCTTCTGTCTACCACAAGCTAAAAAGCCACATTTTGGCAACCTTCTCCTGAAATGAAAACTTCTTGGTAAATCTAGACAGAGAAAGACAAGTCTGGAGAACAGACCGTCACCTCAGGCCCTGGGCCCCACTGGTGTGGATGCTGCTTCAGTTCTAACTGCTCAGAGGTGCTAATCCATTCCGTGTCCCTCTGGCCACCAGGAGGTCCTGTCTAGGAATGGCACAGAGGTTCCAGAGGCTTTCCCAAGAAGAAGACTTGAGTTTGGATTCCCACCAAACATTCTCTCTAACTCTCCAGGGTTGTATTTGGAGTATTCTAAATTGAGTCTGGGAAAGATTTCAATTCATGGAGACTGCACAAAGGGCTAACAGATGTACCTAAGGACCATGGTGGTTGGCCATTGGTAAATCTGGGATGTAAGAGCTAGCGTTTAAGTGACAAATACTGCTTAGCATCAAGCTCGGCTGGATCTGAAGAGTGTGGGTTCCCACCAGCACTGATCACACGTGGGGAGCATAAAGTCCTGGGCACATTGCGTATCTGTAGGCATAAGTGAAATAATCCATTATTTAAGAGTCAGGGTCAGCTTCTATGCTTTCACTGAAATTCAGAGGCGCTGAAAGTGAATTAAGTCACCTTCAGACTCTAAAAGAAGGCTGATCACCTGTCATGCTTAATGATGCACCTATATTCTGGTGACTTTATGTGCCACTTCTGCTATACACTAGAATACTCCAGAAGAACCAAACTGAAGAACTGAATCCCTAATGGAATTATACAGTGATTTCTATGAGTCAGTGTTTGGGGAAGGGAAAGAAAACTGTCCTATTGATTAATCTCATATTTAATGCTCTCCAATTTAAGAAATATTTATAGGGTACGACGGTGCCAAGAATTAGGGAGTTGTAAAATATTTTGAAGACAGTCTCAAACAACAAACCAAGCAAAATAATATCCCTAGTTTTGTACAGCTCACACTTTACTGCTAACACAAACATGTAGGCAAATAATGCCAATGCCCACCATGTATTGTGCACTTCATATATACCCAGCTCTGTCCCACGGTCTTCACACACCTGAACTAAACTATGCCTTAAACCAGCCCAGTCTGCTAGGAGCCATTCTTATTCCCACTTATAGATGAGGAAAGAGGAAGAAAAGAGTTAAGTAACTTGCTCAAAGTCACGGAACTGGTAAGCGGCGGCTCTATAATTCAAACCCAGACTGTCCGGCTCAGGAGTCCAAGCTATTTACAACTTCTCCAGTTATGTTGTAAGTGAGTGCCACTGTAACCGAGCTCTTAAAAAACAAGGAAATTAGAAAAAGTGCTACATGAACTGGATTTTGCAAAAGTAAGATAATGAGAGTAGAGCATTAGAGAAAATATAATTCCATGCTGAGCAGAGGCAACGGCGGGGAAGAGTGCTGGGCATGGCCAAAGGACTGAGCACACCAACGTGACCGAAAGGTAAGGAGCGACAGTGAAAAAGACCGGCAAGCCAGGTGGTTACTATGGAATGTGGTCTCCTTAAGATACACCAATGAGGAAACTTTGCTAAGTTTTACCCTCGAAGAGATGCAGAGGAATGAAAAGAAGTATGAGGGGCAACCTGGGTGTCAAGCTCCCTTCCCCATATCTCAAGAGAGGCAAGGTGGCGACTTCATCATCAAGAGAAGGCGTGGACTCCAGGGCAGCAAATAGTATTGCAAGCCAGCCCTGGTCTCCTGGTAGAGCCTTTCTGGAGTGATGTTTGGAAGGTTCTCAGGTTGCACCCAGGCTCAGAGAACAAGATTTTGATCACCTGGCAGTGTCTGCCACGGGTGCAGCAGGGGGCATGCTGGCTGAGCACACCGCACGTGCTAGCTGTGTCCTGGGTGCCAGCTACAGCACGGAGCCTGCTCTGCTCCCGAACATCACACCAAAGTCTGCGTTCTGTGAAGACCAACCGTCCGGGACCCTTGAGCTTGTGTGCACCCCTCTTCAGAAAACCCACCTTATGTTTAATTCTGCACTGCCCCCTTTCAGTGCTGACGGTTCAGAACACATCCATAAGCGGTTTCAGAGGAAAAGAATGTCTGCAAGTGACCCAGTTCTGAGCGTTTTGAGGACCAAGAAACGAATGGCAGAAGGTGTACCCCTGGGAACACTCACCTTCTTCGCTCCTTGTTCCTCCTCCACGCCATCGCCTATGACGACGTACACCACTTTTCTTCCAAACCTTTGAATTATCCTCTCAAAACAGCTTTCCTTTCCTAATGAACAAAAATAAATCACGAAACATGTAAAGGTTGGGTAGCTCAGTGCTATCGCACTTGCACTTCTTATTGACAACACTTTCTTCTTCATGCCTGTGATTCAACCCTCACCTACTTGTGCAAACTAGAAGGAGCTTTTACAAGTCGTGGGGTAACACGTGGGACAGCACACTAAATTAAAAACTGTAAATTAATTCCCCACGCGGTGTCCCATCCCTTGAAATTGACCATTTTAGTACTCTTTTCCCAAGGACTCGTTGATTGCAAAGCAGGTCCTAGTCCATGGCATACAGCATCCGAGGGGAGAAATACTCTTGCAGAAGTATTTTTTTTTTCTATAAGCTGAGACTAAACAAAGGCATGTCATTCTGGCAACACATTTTAGCTTGATTGTAAAATTGTTTCATGATCTTTTAAACTCCGAAAATCATGTTTGATCCAAAGGCTATCGATAAGGATGGGAAAAAATGGAGAAATCAAATACTATTGAATTCACCCCTTCAATTTTCAGGTGGGATTGTATTTGAATTAAAGACCCTCCCCCCAAAAAGCCTAACATGTTTGCCTGAAATATTCTCACCAACCTGTTTCTGCAATAAATGTCAGGTCATTTGGGGCACTTCAGGGAGATCATGCTTGCCTTACCCAGACATCTCATGTTCAATACAGCCCTTTCCTAGAGGAGAAGCAGGGAAAGGTAACAGAATCCCTTTATCTCTCTATTATCTTTCCCATGTCATGACTTGGTTTGGGCTCCCATGGCGGCTGCACTGTCAGCACACCCGGCTCTTAATGCAGCCATTGTTGCTTCTTAGAGAAGAAGCTGGTGCTCCCAGTCCAGGGCTGCCAATGGGGTCATTTTAATGGACAATGGGGCAGTTTATAGTGTTCCACTGTGAATGGCTGAGCAGGGCCTGCGTC
The DNA here is from genome assembly GCF_000327345.1 of Myotis davidii. Lineage (NCBI taxonomy): Eukaryota > Metazoa > Chordata > Mammalia > Chiroptera > Vespertilionidae > Myotis > Myotis davidii. The sequence continues at coordinate 1,823,553 of NW_006293700.1, forward strand.
TCTTTCAAATAAGGATCAGATATACACGGGAACAAATTGCTTGTTTGCTTAAACAAATGTCTGCTTTATATTTGCATTTTGCACTAAAATATCTCGTTTGCATCTGGCAGAACAAAAATAGGGCCGGCCTTAGTCAAAGATGTCATTTCAATGCTTCTTTAGTCTCCCACTAAACTGTGAAATGTTAAATCACTTTAAGAAACAAATACAAAGTACAGTTTTCACTGCAAAAATATACAACCCCAAACTTGGGTTGCAGCGAAACTACCTTTTCCTCCTCAGAGGGAAATGTTATCGGGTTTTTTGTCAAGCGTCCTTTGCATGGAAAACAGAGAAGTAAACTCATTGTTTTCTCAAAGGTGAATAAAAAAATTCTCACCTATATGCTGTCTCCTACAGGCTTCGTTGTGAATTTGGGGTCATGCAGACATTTTTCCCAATAAAGATTTAAAAATTAAAACTATTAGAAGTTAATTTGAGGTCCTGTCTGCAATTTTCATTTTGACCGGTGCATTTTTGTCGGAAAGAACATCATAGCTGTTACAGGAGAAACCAGTCATCTTCGCCTATAACTTTGACGTTGGCCTACAAGGAAAATGCCTAGGTTTTCTCTGCTGGTCCCCATATTATATCTCACTTCATGGCAAAATTAGCATTAACTATAGAAGTTTCTATCTCTACTTTTCTTATTAAAAATTTCATAGAAACTTGGGTTTTGAGATAATTTCTACCACCACAAATTCCTTTCATTCTAATTTTTATTCTGTGCTGTAAAAAAAAAGTTCCAATATGTCAAACAAAATGCCCATTAAAAATACTTGATTGTTATCATTTCCTATCACCTAACATTTTTGAAGTATTTGGAATTAAAGTTCAATGTGCATGACGTAAAACACTACTTGCTCTTTCTTCTGGGAAGTACGGCAATATCCCTCTGTCCCAGGTGCTTGTTAGGAATCTGTTTTGACTTTCATGTGCTGATAAACCTTTACCTTGGACCCCTCTTTACAAAACACAATATGACTCCTCTGTATATGATACAGAGAGGATAAACACCTGACTTAATGTAAACTGATGGCTATTCTCATGGAACATGAGAACATAAAATTTTGGTTATATTGGGCTATGAGAAATTCTATTCTGTTCCTTTCTTTTCATAAGAATTTTCAAGCTTTCTGTTCTTGGCCCTTTTCAGGAGGCATCGGTTATTCTCCAACTCCAACTATGTATTTCCAATGTCACAGAGCTATATGAATATCACATAGGCTCTTCAAACTCAACATCGATAAGATCAAACCCTTCTCTTTCCAATAAAATCTGATTCCCCATCAGTTAATAGTGTCATTACTGACTCGGTTACCTAAAAGATACCTCTGTTCAGCCTTCTTTAGAGTAAACAACCATTTATTCATAAAGTTCATTCAACAAACACTTACTGAGCACCTACTATGTACTGGACTCTAAAGCTACAATGATGAATGAGACAGACAGACTTAACTATATCTGGTGGGGAAGTCAGACTATAAACAAATAACTACACAAGTGATTTTTTAGCCGTAATTTAGTAGTGCTTTGAGGAAGAAGTATGAAAGTGTAGTCAGAAGACACACGTACAGGCGTTCCATTTTCGCCCCTTTTTCTTAAGAGCTGAGGCAGCCAAAAACAACCTTTTTTCCACCTACCAGGATACTCCCCCTTCCCCCTGCCTCCCCCAGGACTCACTAAAATAATATTCATCTCATTAGGGTGATATACACGGCCACTTCTGATTGGACCCAAGTCTACCTTTCCAGCTCAGCTTCCCATGAACACGGCACACTAGTCACGCAGGACCACTCACAAGTCCCTCAGAAGGGAACATGTTTTAATGTCTCTGTCTTTTTGCTCTCACAAGCCCATCTGTCTAGAGACAACTCATACTTACTGTTCTATACCCCGCTCAGATACCAGTTCTTCCCTTTAGCTTTCACTGACACTTGCCCTCTGCCCCCTCCTGGGGGGAAGTAAATGTTTCCTCAATGAAGTACATGTTCAGGCACTTAGTGGAAGGACCTCCTAGATGTGGAAAGGTGTCTAGACCTTGGAATCAGAGATCTAGTTTGTCCATTTTCTTTACTAGCTATTAACCTGAACGATTTACTTAAGTCTCTAAGCTTTAGTTTCCTGATTTGTAAAATGCAAAGGCTGTGAAGATTGATTTTAATATGTAAAATGCTTAGTAGAGTTCTGCGCTCTAATAAATACTTGATAAATGCTCATTTACATATTTCTTCATCATATTCTAGTTAGTTAGCTGCCTGCTTCCCCTGCTAGATAGTGAATTCTCTAAGAACAAGCGCCATGCCTTCTTTTCATCCCACTTGCATTCTGTCTTGGTTTGTATTCTAACTACATTTTACTTTAGTTTTCTTTCTTCAAGTATGTTTCTTTTTTTGCAAGAACTTAATATTTTGTATCCCCATAACAAAATGGGAACTCAATGGTTTACACATGTTGAATTAAAATAAGCAAAAAATAGTTCCACCAGTAATTTAAATAAAGCTCTTATTAGAATTGTTTCATTTCTACTTTGTATATTTCTATACTACTATTTGTTTTAGCTTATAAGATTTTTTTATGATGTTGCCTAAAGAAAAATAAGATAATCTAGAATTGATGCTAACTTGGCTGTAGCTAAAATGTGTAGGTCTTAATGTTAGCCAGTAAAGTGAAATTTTCTGAATAAAACTATACGGGTTATGATTTATATTTCTCTTCATGTCTAAAACCAATTTTGACAATAAAATTGGTTAAATTATTCTTCTAGTTTTTTTGGCATCTAGCATTCTGAAAAAAAAAGTCTCATTTAATGCCTTTCATTTTTGAAGCCTGAGGAAGAAGAGTCCATTGTGAAACAAAACAAAAGCAGCTCACCTATTTTAGTTGCACTGTAAATATTTTCTATAGGGAATACAATTCCTAATCCATACAGCAGGACTTTCGCCAATGCTGGGATAAGCTGAGTCGTTGTTACTAAAATATTCACACAGTTTGTCCTATGAGAACAGAAAGAACAAAAAAAAAGACTTGAAAAATAAATCTCCAAAATGAACAAGTGTTAGCACAGCTCATTTCCCAGCAAAAGCACCATGAAGGGGCTTGGGGCGAGCTTACCTGGAGTGAATGAGTGTGAGGGCTTTCAGGGCCAATGTCAACCAGGAGTCCGTCAGGGCTTCGATCTCGGCCCTCAGCTGCAGCCAGGCCTCCCTCTTGGCCGGACCGAGCAGACCTGTGGATTCAAAAGCACATGAACTACTTCCTTACCAGTATGTCTGTTCCACATTATAAATCATCAACATGTGATGCTACTACTACTACCACCCTCAAGCTATATAGTAGACCAAGTCATTTTTCACATACTAGCATTCGTTTGACAAGTATTTAGTATTGTAGGAAACATCTATTGAGTGTACATTCCTAGCATCTCTTCTTCTGGTTATAGAAGTCATCTCTTCTCTTTGGGGAGCCTACTCACACCCAATCCTCTAACCATGTAGTTTGGACAGAGCCAACCCTACCCTCTGGCTCCCAGGGTAGGAGCATGACCATGGCTTGGCCAGGGAAAGTCAATCTTGGAACTTTTGCTGAATCCATTGGGAAAGATATTTCTCCACCCAGTAGAAGCACTGGTTACATATAAAGCTGGATATACCAGCAGTCATCGTTGCCACCTTCTGGGAGGGACTGACCTAGAATGATTCCTGGAGGAAAAACTAGGCAAGAGATTCCTGATGGCATCGTTTGAGCACCTGGAGTTCGCCATGCTGGAAACCACCACCACCCCGACATTTTCATTATTGGGCCACAACATTCCCTTTTGTGCTTAAAGCCATTTTGAACCACAATGAAGAGATCCAAACCAATACAAGAGCACCTACTGCTCAGAGCATCTACTGAAGGAGCTTTTTACAAGCCATCTCAAGTCATCTGGGCAAAGACTGTTAATCCCACCTCATTGGAAGGACAACGAAATGTCACAGAGGTCAAGAAACTTACTCCAGATCACACACCTACTATTCAGTCATGGAGCCAGGACTAGATTAGACTTGCCAGGGCAGCTGACAATAGTCCTGTCACTAAGTCACAATGAAATAATCACAGGTCAGACAAAACTCTCTCTAAAAAGTTATATCAAAAAATCATGACACAAAAGTTGTGTAGTGCTCTGAGAATTTTTTCTAGGCTGTCTTAACTAACCCAGCGAGATACTGGTGACTGTCACTTGCCTCCGACATTATTTTTGTAGGTGTTGTAGATCTCTTTTACTCGTCGGTAGCGGAAAGCCAACTTTCTCATCCAGTCTACACCGCCGCGCACGCCGGTCGCCAAGCATAAATTAGCGCTGGTGGCTGCGGCAGGGAAGCCATCTGTTCCAAAGTTATATGTGCTATTTAGACGCAAGAAAAGCCCAAGGTTAACCAAAACAAGTTGATCTTAATTAGCCGAGCAATTACACGATAAAATGGAGCTGATCACCTTCTACGCACTCACCTTAGGTCTTGCCCATTATCAATGCAATTAAAACGCTACATGTCATTGTTCAAAAAGCATTTACTTTTTTTTTTTTAACCACAGAGTTTTTAAAAAAACAAACCCCACAACTTTAATTGGACTGTTTTCCAACTATGTCAATCAGTAGGTGGCAGTCTTGTTAAATTGGCATTTTTACCTACTTCAGGTCCTCTTCTAATAGAAGAAAAGAGCAGTGTCATTAAGGACTACTGTTATTCGGCTTCAGAAACCACATTTTTGTGTTTAGAAAGGAAAGTGATTGAAAACAATTAGCATATGTGTTCCATAAACCTCAGGTACCTGAGGACACCATGCTGCTCAGAGCTGATTCAGTCAATGCCTTCCCATAACTGAAACCAGACATTTCGGTAAATGTAACATGCTAGAAAAATTAAACCTGATGCTAACTGCCAATGAAATTATGACCTCTGATTGCTGTCGAGCCACACACCAACACAGCCCGAGGCCAGTGTGCTGAGGAGGCCAGGCAAAAAAATCTGTTACTGGTTTGCCATTGATTTGAGAGATGTGAGTTTTATTCCTTCTCTTTCCTTCTTCCTCTGTCTCTCTCTCTCTCTCTCTGGAGACTTCACAACCCAAATGAAAAAAATCAAATCATGCACTGTTTTTTATTTTTTACTCCTATTTTTTTTTTACTGTTTCACTATTATTACATACTAATTTTAAGCATTAGGTCTATGAGTTTATTATAGAATAATGTTATTTGAACAGACTTGATTTTTCAGTCCCAAACCATGTGTGAACTTGTTAGAAGACGATGCCATAAGCTGTATTGGACCAAGAAAAGCCTCTTAACACCCCGCTCAAGCTGTATTGGACCAAGTTCATGTTCAGGCACCTGTTAGCACATGAGCACCCTGTACCTGCCCCCTGGGTCCCCACAGCCTCAGAGTTGTGGGAAGCACCGATCTCACAGAACTCCACAAAGCAGAATCCAACAGACATTTGCTGAACAAGTGAAGGCACACTGACTGGGAGACAGACAAGGTCTCCAGTCCAGAAAGCAGCAGCACGTCCTTGGCACACTTTCATAGTTCAGTCATGAGTCTTCTCTCTGCACTCAGGCTCCGAACACCCCAGAGGCCTCTAGTATACTTATCTCCCTGAAAGTTTTAGTTCAAAAATATTATTAAGAGAAATTTCCAGGCATACGCCCTATATTTTGAAAGTTTTTGATGAAAGGTCTGGTTACATTTCCTTATAGAGTTCATTTTATAAAATCTTAACATTCAGTTTGCAACCAAGACGGCATTCACCAAGCACCACAGTGACAGGAGGTGTATTTTTATGTTGCCGGTTCCTTCTGAACAAATTCTTTGCTCTCCATGGATTTGTGAGGAAGGGAGCAGGAGATAGAAATGGAAGGAAACTCAAACCAGCTGTTGCTTAACAAAATTAAAACCCTGACCCCAACCTCTTCTCTAAAGCATCTATTTTCCAGGCAACCCGCTCCCAGCAAGCAGCAAGTACTAGGGAGGAAAAGACTTTGACCTTGTAACCCTCCCCTGCTCTCCCGAGGTCTATAACCTCAGATAAGAAAAAAGGAAAAGCCAGTCCAGGAGGCCTCACATGTGGACGATGAATTGCACATTTGAAGACCAGGCCATTTCTGGAAAACACGTTTGGGACCTTCTCAGACTTATTCCTTTCATGGTCTTTCTGAAGGTGAATACTAGTTGTGGGATTTTTTTTTTGTTTTGTTTTGTTTTTTTACAACATACTTATTCTGGCTTTGAAGAGATTCTAAATCATGGGTAGGAGTTTCTGCCATTCACCTAGTCAGAAATACAGGGTTTTTTATTTTTATGTTGTTGGTAAATAACTCTTTGGTTCGTGTACAAAAAAAAAAAAATCATACCCACAAACCGAACCAAAAAGCCATAGTGATTTTTCTCTCTTGGGAGAAAGGACAGGAGGAAGTCGAAAAGAGATGTGGAGAAGAATGAATTTCAAGGAATCCAAGTTGACCTACAGTTATTAGGTTGACTCTGGGCGTGGGGGGAATTCTTGGGAAAAGCGGGGTGTTAAGAGGCTTTTCTTAGACTAAAGCCTAGTAAATCCCCATTACCAACAGAGCAGTCAGTTATCTGATCATGACTGTTAATGACTCCACTGTTGCTATTGTCCCCCCACATCCTGTGTTTGTTTTCTCCTGCAAGCTGGATTGGAGACTTTCTGTCCACAGGCTGAGGCCTCATTTGAAGTTTTGCTCAATATCTTCCTTGGCCCTAATTAAATGTCAATGGCGCTTAGCTTTTACCTGCAGATACCAAACTCCCTTCCCAGTGACTGGATTAACAGCAGAGTTCTGTGTGGTGGCAACAAGGAAACCGCCCCCCCCTTATCAGGAGACTTTGTGTAGAATGATTGCAGTGACAATGGATGGAAAAATCAACAGCATTGTTTAAAGGGCCCAATTAGCACCCCAGGAAGTAAAAACACACAGGCCACTAAAATGTCTATGTTAACTGTTGCTGCTCGTTTCACTTAGCAATAGGAAAACACCATCTTGCACAGATTTCTAATCAATAAGGTACATACTGAAGATTCACCACCTGTAAGTCTTTGTATGAGTTTACGAATAATGGTATAAATGTCTTGAGAAATAAGCTATGTGTGTGTGGTTTTTAGGAAATTTTAATGAGAAACTATAATGTTACTATCTTGATGCTTACCTTCTGAGAACTTTAACTCCTGAAAAAAAATGGAGACTATTAAGACACTGAAACGTTTCACAGCAGAGCTGCGTGACGCGGGAACTGTGCTGGGTGTACCCACTCTGAGACTAGAAACTGCAGGTCCCTACATTCTGAAATCCTCAATATCTTTCCCTGGGGATGAAACAGCCCTGAAACCGTCTCCTGCATCTTGTTGTTGTTGTTTGTCTTCAGAGCCTCATTTTAGGTTTTCATTTCTGCTTTCTGGACTTGGTTTTTTTTAGTTGCCAAATGTGTTTTAAATCTGATAATCAGATCCCTGAGGGAGGGGAGGAGCGCAGGGGGGGCCCGGCCCACTGAAACAACAGCAGAGCTGAAAACCCCACTGGACGGACCCAGACACAGGAGCCGGGAAGGGGGGTGTCCCCTATTTCTAGGTGCCAGAATGTATTCCTACACCCCCACTTCCGGTGCTCCCCGCCCAGGGGGCAGAACATACAGACTTCCATGGGGGAAATAAGCTTCTATTCCAAAGAGACAGGGTGTGCTGAAAATGGGCTTTTGAAGTAAACCTCCAAAAATGTCCTGAGAGGGTTTGAAGGAGCTCAGTCACACCTGAGCCCACATCCTGAGGCAGCAGGCACAGGTCTAGGGGCCCCCAGGGCCAGTTCAGCCAGTTGAGCACATTTTATGCAATAATGTATCTTATTGAGGCTTGAGATGCATCAGGGACCCCCAACCTGTTTCTGTGTCTGGCCTGGGCCTCACTTGGGCTGAAGTAGCAATTCCCTGGACTCCTGGTAGAGTTTGCACTCAACACCCATTCCAGCTGGCTAATGAGTGCCTTAGCTTAGAAAGGTGGTCACTGATTCAAGTATCTAATTATCAAGGGGCTACTATGTTCTAGGTGCTATTCTAGATGCTAAGGACACACCATTAACAGACCAAGGTCCTTGCCATTTGGAATTAACATTCTAATGGGACAGGCACTTAACACAAGAAAGCATGCGAAACCATAACCACGACCGACAGCGCGAAGTGCTAAGGAGGAAAACTACAGCATGTTAGGGAAACATGCAGTGCTGCGCAGGTGCCTGGGGAAAGGGCCTCACAGGCCAAGGAAAGAGCATGTGCAAAGGCCCTGAGGCCAGGGCAGGAGGGAGGAGCAGAGGGGAGAGTGCGGAGGGGAAGCGTTAAATGGCTGGCAGGGAACAGCAAAGAGTTGGCTTTGGGAGTTTTAGTAAGCGATGATTCCCTGTACTGTAGGCACCTACAGGTTAACAGAAAAGACACATTAATTCACTGCATAGGTGACAATTCCAGGTGTAAATGCTGCAAAACCTCCCTGAAACCCGAAGGAACACTCTCCTGTTGCATGGCTGACTTCTATTAGTCCGGGGGGCGGGGTGTCTGAAAAACAGAAACTCTATTTTGCTAGATCAGGGAGGGGGCGCAGGGCCCACCGTACATCCTTGTTGCTTCTGTGATGAAAGCAATTGAACAAAGAGAGAAACGGTGGATGACTAGAGATGATTCACAACCACGAAGCTGTGGCCACAGAAACAAAATCCAGCTCTGTGACCCCAGACTGCCAATGCGGGACCTCTCCTTCCGATGGCTGTGGGCTGGGCGGCGGCACTCAATGGAGAAGCTGCCCTTCTGGCTAGGAAACACCCCGAGGTAGAGAGGCAGCGGAACTGGGGAGCTCATGAGTCCCGAGAGCTGAGAGGGAAGGTTCTTTTACCCCCAAGTTATAGTTATGAGAGCTCCTCTGGGGCTGGTTAGGGATCAAAGATGGGGGCTGTTGGGGGAGGTATTTTTTGTTGAGGGCCTTCCAAAGGGGTGTCAAATCGACAATATATTTTGAATAAAGGTTCTGTATCAAGTCAGCAGCCGAGGGATATGTACTTGACGCTGTTGTTTAGCCGATGTCACGCCCCCCCCCCCCCCCCCCCCCCCCCCCCCTGGTGAGTATAGCAGCTTGAGGCAAGAGTCAGGCCAGAGCTACCAAAAGGTTACAACCAGTCAATGAATTTAGGCGCCCCTAAAGCATTCCTCCCACTGCTCCCGGCTGCAGTGGGGCCCTCCCTCTGCCAAATCCTACAGCCCCAGGGATACGCCGCCTGCTGGCACCGCCTGCCAGTCTCCCGTGTGACAGTTTGTATTCCTTGATAATTACGATTCCTATTTTGCCCTTCTGTGGGGGTCCTGCAGGCTCCTATATTTTTCACACAGACTCCGATTTTTGTTATGTTACTTATTTGGAATGAAAACAATGGCATTTCATGTTATAACCCATTTTACAGATATGAGAAGTGAAGATGCAGAGAAGTTAAGGAATGCAAGGGGAGTGCTGAGACACTGGGTCTCAGACCCCAGCTCCCAGGCTCCCTCAATTTCATACCAAGCAGACAGCTGCCCCTCCATGCAGTGACCGTGACCTAGGTTTTCCATTGTTTTGAGCTTAAGGGACCCCAGCTCCCACGCGTAGCCTCCCGTGTCCGCCCCACTCCTGCCTGTGCCCAGCATTTGTGACCACAGCCCCCCGGCCAGGAGCCCCCTCCTCACCACCAGGCCTTTCGATGACTGGCACTTGGGAGGGAGCGCCATTGTGGTGACCAGGTCTTGGCCAGGGTACAGAGCACAGTTGTAGGCGGTATGAGAATAAGCATTAGTGTGGTGTTGACACAACACGTCCCAAACAGGAGGTCTGAGGCCCAGGAACAAGGATTTGGTCACAGTCACGGCAGGTGGTGACGATCAGAGAGGCTCGGTGCTGACCTCTCCGGTGCTACTTGCAAACCTCTGCTCCACAGGGCAGACCCCCGTCATCCTCCAGGTAACCCCACGAGCCAATCGACCAGGGGACCAGGGCCTACCCTCGGTGGCCGCCCTTTAGGGTCCATGGCCTGTGCTTCGCAGAGGAGTAAATGAATAAAATTAGCAAGCCTCGGTGAGTGCCGGTCCTCAGCTCCAGATCTAAGTGCTCATGGGTTAGAAATGCCCACGTGGATGGGAAGGAGCGGGAACGGCCAACACGTGGAGCAGCCGAACACCAGCTCCGGTGCTGGGAGTGGGAAGAAAGCCGCCCTGCGCAAAGGCACACTCGCTCTCAGAACTCTGGGGGCGCTGTTATTCCACCTTTTTGGTTCTGTCATTATTCTTGGCACTGCCACTCAAGCTGACCTTCTTCTGATCCATCATCATCTCTGGCTTCCCAGGGCCGGGCCACAGACATGCTCTTTGGGACCAAGCCCCAGCAGTCACTCCGATTTTGTTCAGGGCTCATATGCAAAATATTAAGTTATGGCTGAATTTTTCTGCAAATATTTATTCTGCTTTGATACCGTCGTGGTTGTACTCCGCCCCCCCCCCCCCAGACGTTCACTTGTGCCATATGATGTAAAAATACACCCTCCCATTCAAGTTAGTTTAGGAAAGTTAATAAAAGGAATTAAGACCGTCACAATGGGTCCTGCGTCTGGGCCAAGCACAGTGACGGAACAGCCAGCTCGCTGGGGCGCTGCAGCCCCGAACACGACACTAGAAACATAAACTCCACGTAAACATGGAGTCTCTGAATAAACAGAGACTCCATGAAGACATTGAGGTTGGCTGCATGTTATGAAAGGGAACAATATGAAAATGTTACCACCATGTCTTGGGAGAAGTTGAACTATACAAGCCCGAATTCTGCTCACCGGGGCTCTATTTGCTCCATTCCCCAAATGTACCAGGAGGAAGTTAACAGCATTCTGCCGGCTAATTGTTTCAACGCCTCCCTTTACAAAGTAAAAAATGGGAGGAGAAAGGAGTGGCTAGAGGACGAGCTATTTCCTTGTGTCCATAGACGAGTGTGTCTGCTGTGACGGCTGGGAGGGCATGAGAATGGGTCTCCTGTCCCTTCTTTCCATCATCGAGCAATTATCTCCCCTGCTCTGACCGCCCCACTGAACACTACAGATACCTGCTGGAGACCTTCGACATCTACAAGTTCCTGGAGATAAGTTTTCCTTTTGTTTCTAAACAAACAAAAAGGTGAGACAGATTGCAGGAGTATTTCTAGTATGTTAGAGGCAAACTCACACAAATTGTCGGAAAGCTTTGACAAGTGGTCGGCAATGCTCAAAAAGGAGAAGGGGGGAACAGTCCCCTGTGGATCTGCCCACACTCCCCTCTTTCTCACAGAAAATCAGAATTGTCCAATGGCCTTCCAGGGTGACCAGGACGGGAGTGGCAGAGGTTTGAGGGGAGTGATGTCCACGGTGGCTTTTGGCAATAACTCCTGACTCCCCCTAGATCTTTTCCTAACTTCTTTGGAAAAATAAGGTAAAATGGGTCACCCCTAGAGATTCCCTGTGATGCAGAAATTCTATGTCGGGGCCAGGGGCAGTCCAGAATCAAGCCCGTTGGTGGGAAAGATGTGTACAATCCCGCTTCAAATTCACCGACAATCAGATTCCGCACGTCAGTCTCTGTGGTTAAGAAATTCTGTCCAGGAGTCAGTACATCTGCAGAAACCAGGTTTTTCCTTGCGGATTTCTCTCTGCACAGCGGAGACGGTTCAGTCAACGCACTGTGTGTGTATACGTTACTGATGTGCAACAATGTCATTCCAGTGCGCTTTCTACAGCTGGGCCCCAGCCCTCACTCTCAGACAGACGTCACAAAGAGCGTTTGCACTGCTGTGCCCTGGTGCCCTTCCACGAGCGGCTGCAAGCGCTGTGCTGGGCTGGCAGCCCTCCTGCCCGTCCGGGGTGCATCTCGAAACCATCTGATTGCCCTCGCTTTCCCACCGCACACTTCCTTGCAGAAGAAAGGGCACAGGTTTCCCATGGCTAAGGCACAGGAGACGAACAAAGGAGGTTTTGAAATCTGCCTCATTACTTCTGACAATCTGGGGAAATGCGAGTTGAGGGATTAAAACATACCTCGTCACATTTAAATTCCCACTCTATACCATCTACTCGGCGTAGCATCAGTGTAGCATGGGCACTAACGTATTGTGAGCCAATATTTAAACATTCCAATCTGTTTTGATTGGATGACACAACTATAGAAACCAATGGCAATTTTCAAATCTTAGAAACTGGTAAGAGGAGTTTTAACGACTATTTTTGCGATTTGGTAATAAGATGCAGTTTGTGAAGACAAACACTGCTTTTAATTATTGTTTCTTACTTACAAAGCAGTATTTTAATAGTGTTACAATATCCTGTAGGGCTTACCTGAATGAGAGAGTTTACTAGAATTATGTTTACGTTAGTCAGACCTAGTGCTTATACTCAAAACCCAAGATTTGAATAACAGTAGTTTCAACAAAGGTAAGAGATTAGCTATTTCAATATGATTCTATGTAGATGGATGTTCACAAAAGTTAGAGAATAAAATCTTTACCGCAGGTATGTGAAGATGGCATATTAAGGCAAAAGATAAGTCGAAGTGCTTAAGCTATGTATTCACCTGTACAGGAAGTTAGGGTAAATGTCTAAGATCACTAAATGAAACAATACTCAAGCTTATTGTTAATGGTAATTAAAGAAAAGATGAAAACATGCTTTTAACATTTTAGTATTTTCTTCTAATACCAATTCCCGTTAAAATCTGCCCATTGAAAATAAGATGTCATAACATCATTTGAGCGTGTCACTCAAAGAAATCCAAAGGAATTACATGAAGGTGAGTCCTCTTAGCCAGCAGCACAGAGTTAATAAATCTATGTCAGTGCCAATCTGCCCGGAGTTCCTTCCTTCTCACCACCAATACCTTCTCTACCACGTGATCACATGAAATACATTTGTCTTTATTCACACTCTGAACCTTAGAGTGAGGAAAAGACAGCCTTACTAATGGAAGTCAGAAAGAACTGAACATAAGCTTTCAAAACCAAGTGGGCTTACTCAAAAACGGCTCACTATTGTGTCTCTAAAAGCAAGGGATTAATTTCAGTGACAATTATGGCATATATTAAATCTGATCTAATGATACCAACACATAATTTACTTAAAAAAACATTAAATATCCAGCGAATACCTGGTATCTAACGCTACTAGGTCCATTTTTACTGTGTGTTATGTTTTGTGCAATAACAGCGCACGCTGTTTCAGTGTGTTCGTAAGCCCCGCCCACATGCTGTTCCACACAAAGGGGCTTATGGCCAAAGGCACAGCCTCACTTATGGCTCAGCTCGTATCAGAAGATTTAGCTCTTCACAATTTGTATAGGAGCGAGTGAAAATGTCCCGTACCCTCAACTACAAATTAAGGGCCATACGTGAGTGTTTGTAATATGCCAAATTGTTGTGGACAGGTTTAGGATAAAAAATATCATATTTTTAATTGTGTCATATAATGTAAAACAAAGTATGAAGAGGAAATATTAAAGGCTGACTATATAAAAAATAACCCAGAACCTTAAAAATAATAAAGCCAACTCAGCATATAGCAAATATAAATGTAGAGTCAGGACTACTCTTAAGAATAAACCTTTGATTTACGCTGAGGGATTTCTCAGCCTTCGATGGGTTTGCTCAGACTTTTGCAAACATCATTTGTCACCGGCAAGAGTGTTCTTTGTAACTCCTGTCGCCTTTCTTTTAGATCTATTATGCCTGCTGAGCGTACCTACGTAGAAGAATCTTTCATCGTGACACCAACTCACTCTACTCTTGCTGTGAGTAATCACAGTCTCATAAAAATCATTCTTTTTATCGCAAACTTGCTGCCAGAAGCAAGGAGAAGTACCCAGACCAGGAACTCTTTTATCCTTGTCTGCAATGCTTTCCCTTTAATCCTCCTTTGAAGAAAACCAAATAATGTACTAACTTGGAAAAAATGAATCACGTACTAATTTATTCACAAAGTGTTTAACTATAAGTTTCAACTTACACGGAATATTTCTGTTTTGATCACATATAAAACAATGAACTAATGCTATAATATTGATTATGTCGTATTTTAAGAAAGTTGTTGTTTTTCTGGAGCAATTTTTCACTCTAAAATTAAATGTTTGCAACAAGTAAAGAGGTTTCAGTTCATGACCATTCCATGTCTATTGATTCATCTTTATTTAACTGCAAACTCTATGCCAATACAATTTTTAAAGAAATATTTGAATGTATTTGGCTTTAGGTTTTAAGTGACTTTTATACATGGGGGAAGGAGTGAAATTTGAAAGTTTGGAAGAGATTAATTTATCAATTTTAGTTAACTTATAGCATACAGCCAGATGGTTTTATAATAATAAATACTCAATTTTGTATGAAAGAACGTATAGCTCAGAATAACATCCTTAGTTGGGAAGTTAATAAAAGCCCTCCCAGCCGATTTCCTCTGCCACATAATCATTATTGACTCCGGAGAGAAAAGTATGCAGGACCGGACATTGGCCCTTAAAAAAAAAGGTCCCCCTTGAGCTGCAGGAAGGTTCCGTCATCACCTCCCTCACTGTCAGCCCTCTGGGGAGAGGGGGCCTCCGCGGGGCACTTCCTTACTGAAAAAGTTCCCTCTCTTCCCAGCATCAGTGAGTCTGAAATTCCAGCCACTGAAGTCATTCCTTTTGAATCATCTTTTATAAGACAAAGACTTCAGGTAACGGACGTTAGTTAAGCCCCATAACTTTGGTGTGAACTGTCCTATCTGATAAGTTTCCCCCAGCACAGGGAGCTCTGGGTTACCCCAAACCCTGGGGTGTCAACAGGGAAGGAGGAGGAGGAGGTGCCTGAAAGGAAAACTAAGAAAAACTTTTGTCCAAACTCATATTCTCATTCCCTAGAAAACAACCTCTTTTCCCATGATGTCATTTTTAAAGCAACAAATAGGGGCCGTGCATTATTAAAAGATAATATCGATAAGCCCTGGCCAATGTGACTCAGTTGGTTGGAGCATCATTCCTGGCACTGAAGGGTCATGGATTCAATTCCTGGTCGTTTTGGTAATTTATATTATTATTCAGGAAAATGCTATATTATATACCACCAATATGGCATTAATAGTATATATGTTATATATTAACTGTGGAAAGACCTCTAGAAAACATATAGGACATGCATTCTGTATTCTTTCATTCATTTGTCATGTGTCAACTAATGAAAGGCCACCTACTCACACGCCAGGCACCCAGCACACAAAAATAAATGAGGGCAGATATTTCCAATGAGGCTTCATAAATGTGGGGAAGAGCTGGAGAGAAAGTGGACAGGGGAGCATAATAATTTTCTCTCGGGAAGAAACAGAATCTCTTACAAATGAAATGGAAATGGAACGCATCACATGTCTAGTCCTCCTTCCCACCCATCCTGTGCATCACCTCATTCAGATACGTTTTTCTCAAAGTGGCTTTTGCTCCACCAGGAAATAGAATTTCCGATGTCTGGAGTACAAGCTTCTTAGGGGCCGGTGATACATACCACTTCTGTTTCTATCTCTGCCTTTGAACCAGAAGGTATTGAGTAGATGCCTTAGAAAAATTACATCGCAAAGACTATTTTCCAGTGCCATTGGGCCTTGGGCTTGCCTCTCCGGTGCCTTGACTTCTGTCTATCTCACACACCCACTGCCAATTGCATGCCCTCCTAGGCTGGTCTCAGTCAGCCTGGCCTCCACTCCCTCTTTCATAAAGTGATAGTTTATCTACTGCTAGCTGGATGCCTCTCTCCCCTCTCTCCTGTCAAAGCAACGTCCCCTGTTACCCTTCTATTGCTTTCTTTTCTTAGTCCCTGATGTACGCCTGTCACCCACTGTCTGAAGGACAGTAGCAACAACTATTGAGAGCCTGCTATGTGTCAGGCACGGTGCCAGGCGTATTACATGTTACTTCCAATCCTCCCTAAGACTCTACGTTTGCTGGAGGGGGAAATGAAAACATAGAGATAACTTCTGTGGATCCCATCAGGTAGTAAACTCTGTGAAGGAAGAGAGAACTTCTCATGTGTCTTTTTCTCCCTCTTTATTTTCTAAATAGGATTCTATTTCTTCTTATTTATTTTCTATGTGGGCCGAGCACATAGACGATGCTGAATGAAGTCTTCCAGACAGTCTGACAGCCAGGATTTATTCATGAAAGACTTGGTGACCCAATCAGACATTAACTGATAATGTTACCGCATTATGTCACTGAAGTGTTAACTACTTCTAGTTTTATAAAAGTACATTTATTTTGTCCGATTATAAAATGAAATATACTCATGTAAAAATGCATGCAAAACAGAAAAATACATAAAAAAATAAACTTCCATTGCCTCCCTCAGCAGTAACCACTGTTCACATTTTTCCACCGTCCTTCCTGTCCTCCTATTAACATTATCCAAAGTCTCTCACTTTCTTCACAGAGCTTACATGCTAGTAGGAGATATACACCACAGGCAGGTAAAAGCCAGATACGTGTTTTGTAGCTACTTTCCCTTCCATTCAATAGGTAATAAACATCTTTTTATATCAATTAATCATCTATAACATCTTTAAAAAAAAATCTTTACCTGAAAACATGCTTTCATTGATTTTAGAGACAGAGGAAGGAAGAGGGGGAGAGAGAAACATCAGTCAGTCGCCTCCTATATGAATCCCCACAGGGGATAGAACCCACAATCAGGTTATGTGCCCTGATCAGGAATCGAACCCATGACCCTTCAGTGCATGGGATGATGCTCCAACCAACTGAGCCACACTGGCCAGGGCTCATCTGTATTCTCTTTTAAGTTGCCATATACTATTCCATTTTATGCATGTTTCAAATTTCTTTTGACCAAGCAGTGGCTGACAGTTTCCAAGTTTCCTTGGATGATGAACTTCAGTGGAGCAACAACAACCCATCCTCCTCCAACTCCATCGGCAGCACCTAAAAGAATGCTGGGCGCACAGCCCCGTCGCTGCTTCCTGAGTGTTCTGGTGAATGACCCCTGGGATGCACCTGTGTGGACGTGTCTGTGACATTCTTTACCTCCTTCGGCTACGTTAAATTTAACTGATTTTTAAATCACTTAGATCGTTGAGCCTTGTTCATTTCATACGATCTGCTTAGAACTCTCTCCCCTACAGCCCGGCCCACAAGCCCTGCCAACGGCTGTCAGTCCCCCGATGGCCGTCTCTGGGTCGCCCCCATCTCTCGGAGGACTCCTACGTATGCTGGGCTCATGCCATTCCAAGCTCGAGAACAGGATCATTGTTTTGCTTACTATCATTTTTATAAAATTCCTCTGTTTCTGATCTCAATTTTTAAAATTTCTCTTGGATTACGGAAAATCCCTTGTCAATTTCCACAGGGTCATGACCAGTTATGAGGAGTGACTGAATAGCTTCGTGATTGTAAGTAAAATGAATTATTCATTTTTGCCACTTAGAATTTAAATAATTTCCCGTCTCTTTTAAAGTAAATGTTAGGATGACTACTTTAAAAAGAAAAATATCCTTATTTCACTACACCTCTCCAAAATCTTGTCCCACACATGCTGATAAACACTATGCTTTAATGGTGAATTTTCCAAGCTACTACTTTTTCTGCTTGGCAGTAACATCTTAGCTACAAGCCTAGTAGGACGGCATGCATATGTGTTTAAAACAAACAATTCCCACCAATCGAAGCGGATGACATCTCGGACATAAGAGCTCTGTTTAACTTTCGGACAAAATGCGGATACTGGAAGGAAATTCTCAGGCAGTTATTTCCGAAGAGGCAAGCGAACGTACAAAGTCATGTCCACCAAAACCAGCATCCTCTTCCCCTGCCCGGCCCTCCACCTGCCTGACGAAGGAGCAGCCCACTGTCAGCAGCAAGGACCCAGGTCCGAGAGCGTTTCCTTAGTTAGCACAGTGATGGCGAACCTTTTGACCTCGGCGTGTCAGCATTTTGAAAAACCCTAACTTAACTCTGGTGCCGTGTCACATATAGAAATTTTTTGATATTTGCAACCATAGTAAAACAAAGACTTATATTTTTGATATTTATTTTATATATTTAAATACCATTTAACAAAGAAAAATCAACCAAAAAATGAGTTTGTGTGTCACCTCTGACACGCGTGTCATAGGTTCGCCATCACTGCCTTAGCAGGTCCCTTAGCACGCGGACCGGAGCTTCGCCCAGATAGAGGCTCCATTGTGGCTGCGGAAATGGAGTGTGTCTCCAGGGGCTGCAACTTAAACACTTCGCGGGAAGTTGAAGCTACAGGCTTTCTCCTGCACGGGGCACTTTAAAAGAAGAATTCCTTTCTCGACTAAGCAAACTTCCTAGGAAGGTAATCTGGCTGGACAAAGTAGCGACTCTCCCAGATCCAAGACTAGCCAGCACCTGTCAAAATCAAGACTTTGAACAAAAGGTCTGTCATCTACGACACCCGAAGGTCAGTTTCACAGGATTTTAAAATAAACGGACAGCCACCAGCCAACTCTGTGGACGCTGCAGGCGCATTTCCATTCGAGGCTGAGAGGGGAAGGCGCTCCTGCTCAGTGAGGCTCACCAAGGGGCCGGCGCTGGGCCGGGCTCCACACCCCCGTCCCTTCTACGTGTCCTCAGTGTCCCCGTGCGTCCCTGAGGCTGGTTAGCGGTGGCTGTGAGAAGGTCATGCATCATCAGAGTGAGGACTGACCTCGGCTCGCCCATCCCTGAAGCCTTCACTCTCTGCAGAGACCACACCACCTCCCGCTGCTTCAACCCCAGAATCAAGAGACTGGCAAACCCGGGAAGGGTTTCCCCCGCAGGCTCACGATCAGTTTGCCAGAATGACCCCCTTCGCTCTACGTGAGTCACTGACTTTTCCCAATCTGGAAATTTCAATACATATTTTTGTGTTTCCAAAGGAAAATTTCACAAAGGGACTCCTGCTCTGAGCTCACTTTTTCATTCAATACATTCTTCCTGGGAATCTTAACTAATTTCACATTCAATTCTTCAAGTTCAGTTCTCTTTCCTGAGCTTCAGGCCTGCACGCACAATGCACGCTGGAGTCTGCCTAAAGGTCCGACATGGACTTCAGATTCTACATCTCAAAACCCAATTTAGCATCTTCCTTCCAAAGCCAGCCAGTTTTCCTGTTTGTTTTTTTCATGGTTACCTTATTGCTCAAGCCAGAAACTCAGACTCTCGCTTCCCTCTCCCCTGCGTGGAGTGTATTTCCCAATCGTTCAGAGGACTTTCTCAATGGCTTTCACATCTGGCCCTGCACTCTGTCCCCACAAACAAACCCCGTGATCTCTCACCCAGATTATCGTCACCTCTGATGTCACGACGCAGCTCATCTCATCCTGGAGGGGTGACCCTGCCTTCAGTGTGAAATCTGACTTCTTTAGCGGAAGGGCAAAGCCGTCCCTGGCCTGGCCCCTCTCCCTTCCCCATCTCACAACCGCTCCACGTGGGCTCTGCGCTGACAGCTGCTCAAACTGTTCCGGAATGTCACGCGCTCCGGTGCCACTTCCTTGCGAAGCCATCGGTGAGCCACCTGCCTTTAGACCAGGGGTGGGCAAACTTTTTGACTCGAGGGCCACAATGGGTTCTTAAACTGGACCGGAGGGCCGGAACAAAAGCATGGATGGAGTGTTTGTGTGAACTAATATAAATTCAAAGTAAACATCGTTACGTAAAAGGGTACGGTCTTTTTTTTTTGTTGTTTGTTTTATTCATTTCAAACGGGCCGGATCCGGCCCACAGGCCATAGTTTGCCCATGGCTGCTTTAGACCCACTGCTGTCCTGTGCGTCCCCATCACGGGGCTGGCGCACTGCGACGCAACTGTCCTGCCTCTCTGTCTCCATCGGGCGCCCGGGCTCCTGGAGGGCCGGGATATATTTAGCCTCCTCCACGCCCAGCACAGAGTCCCGAATGGAACGCACAGCACACTGACAGCACGGGAGCTCCTCTCCTGTCATGCGGGGGCTGCTGGGATGCCATTTCAGTCTGTTCAAGGGCAGGGATTTATAGTCACACATTTGTCTGCCCACTGTCCGCCTGCCGCCTATCTGTTACCTACCTACCTACCTCCCAACTTCTTCAGAAGTGAACTTAAGCTGCTTGAGTAGCTGCTGTTGGTTAGACACAGAGGGCAACAAAGCTTTCAAAGACCCCATCAGCGCAAACGCCGGTGGTGGGCTCTGCTGTGTCACATCAGCGTGTGACACCACCAAGTGCCACTGCGTCCTCTCCGTGGCTCAGGAGGACCAGCTGGTGTGTGAGCAGCTAGAGAAGTTCGGTGTCAGGGTGGTGACATCTGGGATAGGAAACCCCTGTTCCCTCCTGAGCTTGACTGTGACCTAAACCAGTGGCTTTGGGCAGAAACCACTTCCCTTCAAGGTCCCCATGTGCGTCCTGGAGACGATAAGGCTGGGCGCACAGTGCCAGCAGGGACTCACAGCCCATGCTTTTTGTTGTTGTCAATCCTCACCGAGGATATTATTCCATTGATTTTTAGAGATGGGGGGGGAGTGAGAGAGAAACATCAACGTGAGAGAGACACATCGATTGGTTGCAGGCACCCTAACCAGGGCTGGGGATCCAGCCTGCAACCCAGGTATGTGCCCTTGACTGGCATCGAACCCACAGGACCCTTAAGTACTGGGGCCTCCGCTCTATCCTCTGAGCCAAACCAGGTAGGGCAAAGCTGAGAATTGCTTCCCTGAAGCCTGCTGCCTTCCTGCCACCTGAGCCGGCCGCCTGGCTGCACTCAGGGTGGGGGCTCTGTTCCTCACCACACACGCACCAGCAAGATCCACGAGCCCTCCTTCAAAACACGAGGCCAGAGTGGCACAAGGAGAGAAAGCGCGGCACACCTGAGAAACACGTGTCTTTTTGCTTGAAGCCAACACCCTCATTTTCCAGGAAAGGACAGCATCGAGGAGAGGTGGGAGCCAGATACGGGAGCTCTGAACTGTCCACAGTGAGCCTCCCCTCGAGAAACTGGGAGGGACGGAGGCGAGAGTGAGGAAAGAGCTAGAGGCCTTGGGCATGCCTGGGACCCTCTGCACTTGCAACTGAACCCGGCTGATTTAGTTGTGTTTTCTGCTGGGATTTCTGTTGGAAGGCTACAGGGTGATTTGGGCAGCAAAGCCCTTACTGTCTCCTACTCTTCATCCTTTGCCCACCCCCC
>NW_006293700.1:1844870-1851750 GCF_000327345.1 Myotis davidii
CCCCCCCCCCCCACCAAACACACACATATGTATCACCTACCCTATTATTACCATCTCACACCAGAGTGGGGACATTTGCTATAGTCAATGAACCTGCACTGACACATCATCGTCACCCAAAGTCCGTGGTCTACACGAGGGTTCATTCTTGCTGCCCTACACTCTCTGGGTACCACAGCATTATACAGAGTCGTTTCCCTTCCCTAAAAGTCCTCTGTGCTACTCATCCTATGCATCCCTCCCTCCCCATCACCCCTGGCAACCACTGACCTTTTTACTGTGTCCATAGCTTTACCTTTTCCAGAACGTCATATAGTTGGAATCATATAGTATTTTCAGAGAATCTGCCATAAATTTCAACACTAAGGCTATGCTGAAGTGTAGAGTCTATTTTTGAACTTGAACTGTGAATATTTTCCGTATATTTAATAAATTGTCTTAAACTTTTTTCAATAAAGATGTACTTAATATGTTTCATTATTAATTTATCTGTGGATCTTTAAACTATTTCGGTATTTTAATGGTAAAAATCACCTTTTGGAAGATACAGTGTGGGCCTGAGTGGACTTCAAGAAAGTTTTGAACCTGAGTTAGAATCTGCCACTGAGTAGCCATGTGACCTCAGGCAAGCTCTTGTTTTAACCACCCTAAGCTTCACTTGGCTCCTCCATAAAATGGAGCTAATAATGGTGCTTTTATCATAGAAATATCAGGGGATTAAGTGGAATGATGTATGTAGAGCACTTAGGACAAGTGTTCAGTGAATGCTTATTACTCTTGTATGAGTTATCTGTCTACAACTCTCTTTTCTAAAACATAAGCTATAAGTGGAATTACTCAGTAAAAGGATCAGACATTAAGGTACTGAATACATATTATCAAACTGCTTTTCTGAAATCTTGTGTCAATCCATATCCTTATCAGCGGTGTACACAGTGTTCATCTGCCTGCATTGTAGACCATATTACTGATTTTAAATCTTTCCAATGTGATGTCCAAGAGGCGGACTACTTACTCTTTGAAATTTCAATTACTAGAAGTGAAATGGATTCATTTCACTTTTCATTTCTTTATGCTGACAATTTGAATGCTTTTCTCTTGTGATTTGTTCATATCCTTTCTCATGTCTGCTACTTTATATGAGTTGCTACTCATCTTTTTTAATTTTGTTTTTATTTTGTAGTTACTGCTATTTAAAATTATAATTTAATTAAAAGTTTACATGTATGGCTATAATAAAAGAAGACTCTTAATTTTTAAATTTAATTATATAATCTTTAACTTTTCTGAAGCCTATTATATATTCTAAGGCTATTGTAATAGACTCTTTTTTAGTTTAGAAACTAAATATTTTTAGATTCCTGTATATGTCAAATCTCCCAAAACTAATATTTTAAATCTCATTTTATTCATTGTAGTTTATTCCTTAATGCACTGTCCCAAACTCCTAGGACGAAGCTGAGTAATGGAGCCAGCAGAGGGGTTCCTTATTTTGTTTCCATTTCTATGATAATCTGCCTCTGTTATTTTATTGTTAAGAACAATGTTGGCTGTTGGCATTAGGTAAATATCTTTTATTACATTAAAAAGCTATATACTTTGACTTAACTTTCTGATGAACATGAGAATTAAGAAAGTCTTTGAATACATTTTCATATTTCTATTTTTTACTTCAGATAAACATGACAGAATCTTGTGGAAAATGATGAAGAAATAAGAAGAATGCCTAAAATTACCCAGTAGTAATAACAATGGATGAAATATGGGAATTGTTTCTTTTTGGCTATCAGTTACAATATAGTTAAATTCAATACACACTCATTGAGTTTAAAACACATGGGCTGCTTAAAAAACTCATTTTGCCCCTGAACTGAGGATGTTGATGGTATTTGTTAACTAAAAACATGGACAAGGCCAAGCAACCTTCCCTAAAACGTAGGGAGACAAAGTCAACTTTTGCCTTGAGTGGGGAAGGAAAGAGCAATCGCTATTGTATTCTCAGATAACAGACAAGAACTCAACCCAACAAACACACATTTCATGGTATAAGGCAGGATTCTGGGTGCTAGGGAGGATGATACGAGGATTAAAACAAATGTGTGATTCTTTATGTTTGCTAAATGGATCAGGAGAAAGTAAATATGTATACAAAGCCTGTGGACAGGGCTGAGCATGCTGAGGGCATATGCGCGCGCGTGTGTGTGTGTGTGTGTGTGTGTGTGTGTGTATGTTTGGTATGGAATCACTGATCTGCCCCATGCTTCCATGTAAGTGGTGCTGTGTGCAGAGGGAAGGAGAGCACAGAGCAGGCTCCTCAAGTGTCTTCTTTGCAAGCACCGAACCCTTTCCCTGGTAGCGGGATCCGAGCC
Organism: Myotis davidii; assembly: GCF_000327345.1. NCBI lineage: Eukaryota > Metazoa > Chordata > Mammalia > Chiroptera > Vespertilionidae > Myotis > Myotis davidii. The sequence continues at coordinate 1,847,240 of NW_006293700.1, forward strand.
CCAGCACCCACACAGGCCGGAGCCTGGGCACCAGAGGTTCTTCCTGTTCATTTCTAGAGACTAACGCGCTTTCTAGGTGAAGCATATGTTTTTCAAGCCCAAACATCAGCTTCGGAATTAGATTTAAACGTTGACACTTTTGGAAGCAGGAGCATCCAGTCACTATCTACCGAACGCTTCCCCGGCAACAGAAGCTACTGAGCTTGGGCGTGGCTGACAGTACAGATTCGTTTCCCACCTGAAAATCGGTTACAAACAAGACCTTTGAAAAGAATTGAGATGATAACATACATTTTACAGTCATCAGATATTACTGCAGATTTGAAGACTGAATTAAACCCAGGGGAAACTAATTGCTTTGCTTTGTTAAAAGCGCTCCTTACAGCGCTCTCCTTTCAGGTGTGGCATGACTTTGAGACTGTCCACGGAGCCTTCTTTTGGCCTTTGACTCATCAAACCCAGGCTCTACAGAGACCAGAACCTTCTGTCCCAGACCTTTTCTTAACAGAAAAGATAAACACAAGAGGCTCAAGAGCAGGTGCTCAAAAACGGGGCCTGGGACAGGAGTCTACATATCGAAGGCCCGAGAAAGGGTGGGAGTCTTCACCTTCTAATCCGGACACCAAAGAATCCTCTAACTAACCAATGCACAACCCTCAACCCAGAACCCACAATACCAACGTGCGAGGAGAGTGCAGGAAGGAGTTCCCACACGGCTTCACATGGACTGGGGACTGTGCTCACGACACCCTCACAGGTCCCTGTCTCACCGAGGACAAGAGGAGGGCGCCTGCTACTTTGCAACCCTGGTCCCTGAGGGAGTGGTAGGGCTGGCAACCCCAACGCCTGTGAAATGGGGTCACTTACCACCAGGCAGAAAGAGAAAACTCAACAGCAGCTTACGCCTTATTTTTATTTAGACTTATATCCATCTTGATGAAATATTTTCCTTTAATTGTGGAAAAACCTAGCAGGAGAACTGACCGACGCAAGCTAAACTGAAACGTTATTGTATACACAAGGCCTGTCCTCACTCTGTTTGCAGATTGCCTCCCCATAAAAATCCAACAGAAAGAACTCTTTCTCCATTCAGTCAGAAAGAGTCATACGTTACTAATGGAGCTGAAAAAACCCTCCAGTTCCTGACTGTCATTCATAAAAAATTATTTCCATCTAAGCATCATCGTGTTGCACACAGAGACCTTTTGGTAAGACGATATGCTAGTCAGACTTAGAAACAGGAAAGCCAGAAGTACACCAAGTCTACGCCCTTCTCTGATGGGGAACTACCATTTCCTTTGATAATTATGTCCCCCTGTCAGTCATGTTCCTTACCTTGTCAAACATATTTATTAGTACCCCAAGTCCAAAATTTCCCCTTCGTATCTTTTCCCTGGAGTGGCAACAAAATTAAACTGTGATTGCTTTTATGAATAACTGTCACTGACAAGATGACCAATGACTTTTACAATGAAAACAGCTGACTTTATTTCATAAAGTACAATTAAGATGTTTTTAAAATCATATCCCAAATTTCCTAAAGACTATCCTAATAACCATTTTAAGTGCATGGCCATTCCTTGATAACACAAGGTCGGGTACCGGAAGGCCCTCACATTGTGTATTTCATTGTTCAGAACCTTTCATAAGCCAACGCTGTGAACAAACCAAACTACACAGAGGGACTAGCTGGAGAAACGTTCAGATTGTAAAAGAAAATGAGGCCAAATGTCAACAATAAATTCAGACATCACACTTGAAGCTAACAGATAGTTAACCTCCTTGAAGTTACTTGTACTCTCCATCTTAAAAGCTAAAAATGTGTAATTTAAATATTCCTCTCCTCTACCATAGCATTGCTAACTGGAGTGTGAAATCAAGCATTACCACATCGTTTCTGCCTGATGAGATAATTTTGGTTTTCTTAGGAGGATTATGCCAATGCACTTATTTTTGCCAGAAAATAATTTTACTTTTTATTTCGCAAGAAACTAATATTTGCAATGACCAATTCCAGTTGTGTTGACTTGCAAAACCATACGATGAAAGATTGAAATAAGTATAAGAACCAATTTATTTTTATAGAATATTACTCAAGTTTAGAGCAAGAAAACAATTTCCAAAGACAGAGGCTAGCCCTAACTGGTTTGGCCCAGTGGATAGAGCGTTGGCCTGCAGACTGAAGGGTCCCGGGTTCAATTCCGGTCAAGGGCATGTACCTTGGTTGCGGGCACATCCCCAGTAGGGAGTGTGCAGGAGGCAGCTGATCGATGTTTTTCTCTCATCGATGTTTCTAACTCTCTATCCCTCTCCCTTCCTCTCTGTAAGAAATCAATAAAATATATTTTTTAAAAAGACAGAGGTTAAATGTATCTTTTATACTCTCGCTGATACCTTTATAGTTTTCTCAAGTAAAATGACTTAAAGTCAACTTCTGTAAAGTTATAAGCTTAAATAATTTTTCCATTATTGTTTTCATATTTGGTTGAATCATATCTTCCTTCTCTTTTCTCCTTTACTTCTCATAAAAAAAAAAACAGTCCTCATGCCAAGAATAGAATCTGATATTTGAATAACTGTGTAGACCCCCTAGTTATTTTTTTTTAATTGGGTTTATGGAAAAACTATATTCTTTCCATCCCTAACGCAGAACTTTTAATATATAGATTTATTTTAGACACTCTTTATATGCAGTTTAGTATGAATAATGTCAATAAACAATAATCGAGCTATAGTAAATCAAAACTAAGTTTGGAAGTTTATATTATACCAAGTTTGCCCAACTTCTCACTTTTCACCACATAGTTTCGGCACGGTACAGACAAGTGATGGCATTTTTTTAAAGACAGTAGAGTTCAAAAACAATAGCAAATTACTGCTAATTTCTTCTTGATGGATGCTATTAACACCTATTAACATCAATAAGGTTGTTTCCAGCACAAGATATCAGTCTAATCTATATCATTTAGAAACAAATGAAAACTTTGGAAAGGAATTTGAACATACCAGTAAAATATAACATTTTTGTGTGCTGTTCTTTGATGAAGTGAATCACAACCATAAATCAGAAACAGCTTTTGAAAATAAGTATGACTATCAAGCTTTTCGAAAGGCAATTCTAAACGTGTCACTCACTCGAAACATTTCCACCTTACAAAGTACTAATCCCTTACATGCCATTTCCTTAAGGAAAGCGGACACTTTCAAAGGGAAGAACCTTTTGTCTTTTACCCTAAGCATAAAAAGAGATATTTCAGTAAGGAATGGAAGAAAATGAAGCGCATTTAAATAATCTCTTTGTGCTGGAAGTTGCCAATTCGTCTGTGAGCAGTTTCACTGCAGATGAAAAGAAATCAAAATACAGGGCAGATGTTGAACAAACCGCATTTTCGTTCTGTCACACACCGGCATTTTTCAAATGATTTTGGCTCATCTATTAAATAAGGTGCGTTTTGCTTGATTTTGAAAAGGGAAACATCAGGAAATATTTAAAGGCCAATTGCTGCCAATTAACTTCGATCCGTAAAAGTTCTACTTGAATCTTTCAGATTCTCCTCCTGTCTGAAATAACACACATTTATAAAATCTAGCAAAACAACAACTTGATGACTAATGGCTGTTAGCAGCTCTACCACAAGCTCGCTTAACAGCAGGATTTAAATAAACAACTGTCTCTATTAAGAAGGGAGTGCAATGTAGTTATAGTCACGTTGTCTGAGAATGGAGATATGAAAAACAATATTCTTTATTCTTAAGAATGCTGCTCATCGAGACCATCACGTTTGTCACTGCCCATCACGCCTTCAATGAGCCATCTGACACGTTTCCCCCCAAATGATGATGGACAAATAAAATCATCAGCAGTTTCACATGAGAAATCCTAGTGCCCCAACAGCAGAGGCCCAACTGAAATGTCATGCAAACGACAGGGCCAGTGAAAAAGGAAAGCACCCAAGGCAAGACAGTGACAGCCTGACATGAAGCGCATATGCAAGTATCACAAGCTCTGTTGGGTTCTAAAGGCAATTCATCTCGATGGTGACGATGTAACCGAGAAATCTGTAGTTTCTGCTAATCAACACAACTTAATATTTAAGATCTTTGACCTCAAATTTTCATCCTTATCAATGGTTATGTGGCAATCTAATTTTGAAACACAACAGTCCAAGTAAAGCATAACAAATACCATGAAGGCAAAATGCATTACTATATACTTGGCGATTACTTTGCCTCATTATCCCAATTATATATTCAAAAATAATATCCCCTTATTGTAAGACCAATCATCCATTTTCAAGCATACAACATGAAGTTTATATAAAATAACTGAACTTACTTCTAAGTCATTAAAAAATAGATGTGTGTCTGCCAAGTTGAAAATCATTTCTTCCATTCGCAGTCCAAGGGAAACTGAAGTAGGTGGATCCTAAAAGAAGAAATTTTACAGGTCAAGAACATGTATTCTGCAGGTTACATGAACTATATTGTCACATTAAGAGGGAGTGAGTGTA
>NW_006293700.1:1852068-1860737 GCF_000327345.1 Myotis davidii
TGATTTCTTCTATATGCAAACTTCAATGATTTATTTTATTTAAAAAGTTCCCCTAATGTTGTTGGTACTTTGCATAAGGAAGAAATAACTTGCTGCTTAAAATATTACAAAATATATAAAATCTAGGGTTACTTAGACATACTATAAAGTAGAGGAAATTCAGCTTCACACTTATGTGTCAGGAGCAAGAAAGTCAGTGAATCAAGAAGACATTGCTTACGTTACACCACAATCCATTAAACATGTCTAAAAGCATTACCACAAATACTAGAAAATAGATACAATATAGATTCACTTGTGAAGGGCAGTAAATACAACTTTTACTGCAGAGGAAAATATATAATATTTTTATTGATTCAGACTGCCTGCCAATTTTGAGGATACTTAAAAGTAGGAAGTGATGGCCACTCTGACCACCTGGCACCATGCCAGCTCCGGGAACATATTTGACATTCATGTGACACTATCCAGTCATCAAACATCCAGTACAATACACAGAGATCCAGTGACTTCTACCCAATGCCTCACACAACCCATACCCTATGACATTTACTGGCACTGAGGCAAAGTTGGGGGAATATGGAGATATTTGCAGATTTTATGGTGTTGCTGTATTCCTAATGTAACATGCCGAGGAAGCAAGATGGGTCATGATGAATATCCTGCATAATCATGAAGAAGGAAAAATAATTTCTGTCGAGAAAATATTCAAGGATGTGATGTGCGTGTTTGAAAGTTTTATTGACATTCTAATAATACCAACTTTCACAGGTCCGGCACGGTCACATTTTCCCAAAGAACAATAATTTCTGATATACTGTTTTATTATTACAGCAAACTTTTCGGAGAAAGAAGGAATCTACCTCACCATCATTGATCAGGGAAATTGTAACTAGAGAAACCATGCCTTCACATAGGGCACACATCTGGCTGGTGCACTCTGTCTATCACACATCCTCGAGTCTTATGTTATAGTCAGGGACACAAAAGCCAGAGAAAATAAGATTCTTGTTTTCTAATACTGTCTGACTTAAGCCTTGTATGTTTTCTCTATTGTTTCCTTCCAAAGCTCAAGACGTGCCTGGCTTACTCTCTACTGTCCATGAATCCACAGTCGATCATCCCGAGTGTTTACCCCAAGTGCCACTCATGGGCTTTGGGAAGTCACAGGAAGTGACAGGGAGGAGCCCCTGGCCCTGAGCTCACTTGCCCTCTCCTGGAGCCTCAGTTTGCTCATCTAATAAGTCAGATGGCTAGATGCAAACACATTGTTCTCAGAGAATAAATGGAATTATTTTTTTCTTATAATAAAATATTCTCGTCGCTTAATTTGGCACAATCGTATCTGCTTGTACACCTGGGGACAGCTGGCCTGTGATGGGGCGAAAGGGGCAAAGACTCCTTGAATGCCTGCCAGGGGCCAATCAACTGTGGCAAGGGAGGCGGAGTCAACCCTGCCAACCCCGCCCACCCACAGCACTAGCCCGCCCACTCCTTGCCAGCTCCACTCAGGGTCTAAACCGAAATCCCAGAGGAGGGCTTGGCACCTCTGGTCTCAATTCCTCTCCTGCGCTAGGCCTCCTCTGCCCGCTGACTGACTGGAAAGAAGGCAGAGAACACAGAATCGCCAAAGGTCGGGGCTTAGGTTGGCACAGGGTTTAACAAACGCCCTGGGGTTTATTAGAGGGCAGAGAGGAAAGACACACCAAGGCCACTGAGTGTGGGAGATCTGTGTGGGAGGGACCGCAAACCCTTCCCTCAACTCCCCTGTGCGAGGACTCACACGCCTTAGCCCTCTCCAACTGTCCCTGTGTACCGCCACCGAACACCTATGAAATTGCATTGGTTGAGAAGAACTAAGAACAGTTGACAAATAAGTAAAGGCAGACTCGCGCTGCACGCGGCTTTTATGGGGAATGGCTCACTTGCTTCCATTCGCAGTATCAGCAAGCATGCTGGAAAGGCACATACTCAAACATACCCCGGAGCAGAATTACCAGTGGGGGGAGTTCAAACAGCTGTTTCTAAAGCAAAACACCTGACGGAGGTGTTTACTCCCTCTTGTTCAGGCCAATAAAAGTGCGCTGAGTTGTCGCATAACCAGGCCCATGAATCTTTTTATGTGGCGCGCAGAAGAGTTTCACTGCCAATTCCGGAATTTATGTGCCATGGTATTGTTACTTTTGAAGGAGTATTATTCCTCCTTGATATGGTTGCTTATTTATGCCGCCATCAAAAGAACTACTGCATTGTTTGCTAATATATAGCATATTTAACTTTTCTTCATAAATTAGAGTAATGGCTTGCCAGTCGGAATACTAATAAATTTTAAAGGCTTGTTCAGTCTCATGGTCAAATACGACCCAGATGTTGGCCTTATTTACCTCTGAATGTTTTTCTCTTTTGTTATGAGCGTTCATGCCTTCACAGTGTCTATCCCTGCCACTCCCCCGTGTTGTGAACCGTCTACTACACCAAGAGAACAGCTTTCAGATTTAAGTGGAATGAGAGAATTTTAGAATAGGAAGGGGCTCTAGTTGAGGGAGCAGTGTTTATCAAATATTTTTCAAACCACGATCCACAATAAAAAAAAATATTTTACACCATGTTCTAGAAATACCGCCCCCTCGCCCCCCGTGTCTCTCTCCTCTCTCTCTCTCCTCTCTCTCCTCTCTCTCTCTCTCTCTTTCTCTCTCTCTCTCTCTCTCTTTCTTTCTCTGTAAGTTTGGCAAAAGGAGCCTTTGCTCACTGCATGGGGGGTACTCTGATATTCCCCATTTCATAGCCCACTGACGTGTCACAATCTACAGTTTGGGAAGCTGAGCGGGGGGGGGGGGGGGGCACCCACTTCTGATTGGAGAGATGGGAAACCTGGCGGCGGTGTGATTTGCTTGTGGTGACAGAGCTGGCAGGGCGCAGAGCCGTCTCACGCTCAGTGTTTTCCCTAAGAGCAAATGAGCAGAAGAGCAGGCAGATAGCCGTGTCCGCAGATTTGCTTACACGTTCTGGCATTGGAGTTCTTCTCACATCGAGGTTCGCTTTTATTTTCCTGTTCTCATAATCTTCTAATACTTTCCTAAGTTTTCAAATGTGTCTGACACAAACCAAATGTGACAAAAGCTCACACTGAACAGTTAATAAGTTAGTCATGGCTTGATGGCTTATTTGGGCATATTTAGAAGAAGAAGAAAAACACATACTTTTTTTTAAAGACCAAAACTGAGATGGTCCAATCACCACATCTCTGGCTTAGTCTTACTTTTCTTGTGCTTTTTGCAAGAATTCCAGGGCTGCAGTTATGAAATGGTTGCTTTTAAAACACCATGCTTTGTTCGATCACTTCTGAAAAATTATAGAACTTTGCTTCCACATCAAACAAACATCTCTTTTTAAGTAAACTTCTCTGCCAAATCTTTCCATTCTTTTCTGAACTTGACCCCTCTGTGGCAGTGGCCAGTGCTGTCCTATCTTGACATTTCTCCTTCCCTGGTGCCTGTCACATCATCGATCTTTTCTGAACATCTTCCTGGAATCGATTATCCATCCCCTGTTCTTAAAGGATCCTGGTCCCCTTCCTCACTCTACTCACCGGCCCTGCGGACCCCACCCAATTCATGCCTCAACCATCGCCCCTCTCCCCTCCATTAAATTAGGTCTCAAGTGCAGGCTGGCACACCGATGACCTGTTGGTGATTTCTACTTGGATGTCCTGCAGAGCACCTGGCACTCAATGTGCTAGAAATTGGAGTCATCGTTTCCCCTGGAACCCACTGTGTTCCTTCTTCAGGAGAACAGCACCCTACCAGCCCCAAACCTTGGCATCTTCTAAACAGCCTCTCTTTCCCGCACATCAAGTCAGTCTCAACACCCTGCCCCTTGGACCTGGAATCCACGCTCTCCTTGTAGTCACCGCCCCGTTAATTTCCCAGCCATGCGTCTGTTTGGGAGATATCTTCAACTGGCTCCCTCAGGGGCTCTCAGCGCAGGTGTCACCATGTCCGTCCCATTCTCCCAACTCTTTTAGGAAACATCCGAACACGTCAGCAAGTACGGGGCCCACAGACGTCTGGCTCTTGTTTACCTCCCCAACACGTGACCTAGCTATAGTTTAATCATAACATCTTTTCTTCAGAGGATGACTAAGCAGAGGCCTAATGGGAAAGCGAGGTGGCTCTGAAGGCAGCTCCCACCAAAGACCTTAAAGAAAACTGGGGCAAGCATCTCCCCCGGTTCCCCACATTAACACACCGAGGGCTCTGACCCAGCCGGTGTACTCACCTCCTGCACCCCTGCGCCCACAGTGCTCCTCCCTCCGCCCCTGCCTCAGCTCAGTCTCCTCCCTGACTCCTCCCACGGGCTCGTCAGTGCTGGGTGCCACAGCGTATGTGTACTTGTCTGAGGAGGGCAGAGCCTTAGCCCTACATCCTTCTCTCTACATCCTTCGGACCTAACCCAATGCCAGGCACAAGGGCTTTCCCAGTTTGGTAGGAGAACAAACTGGGAAAAGCAGTAAATAGAAAATACAGGGTACCCCCCCCCCAAAATGTGTACACACACTTTGAATAATTATAAAGGCAGTGTTTATCAAAATACATTTCCTTTTCAAAATTGAGCTATCAGCTGTTAAAGTATGTATGTATATATTTTTTGGGACACCTGGTGTTTCAAATAATTCCGATGAAGAAGAAAAAATATAAAATTTGATCTTTCATTAGTTGCTATTGTTCAGTGTTGGGAAAAATAAATTCCTAGTTACCTAGATTAGGATACACAAACAGACATTTGAACCCTAAAATCATTTCAGCTACATAGTATAGTATTAAATATGTTCATCAGTGACGCCTGATTCATTTGTACCTGGTTACGGAGCAGCCCACTTTTACAATAGCTGCTTACAAAACCTCCTTATCTACTTAATTAAGTGGGTAATATTAGCATAAGATCAGCAGCCAATTTATTTTTAAATGCAATAAGTGGCATGCATTACATTTTGCAAAATGTATTCTTATGTGCTCTGCAATTTAGTTCCCTAGTAAAACTTGGCTAGTGCAGTGGAGAGGCTTGGAAAGGGAAAAAACAATCAATTGCTTTACCATTCTTCTTATTTAATAAAGAAACAGTGCAAATCAGTGCAAATTTACTATAGCTCTTTGTAACGGAGACTTTCTTTAACCAAAACAAAACAAATATCATCCAACACAACACAACACACACACACACACACACCACAACACAACACACACATGAATGAAATTTAACCCTGCTCCTAAATTATTTTAATACTGTAATGAATTGCAAATGTCTTCTTAAAGTCATGAAAATGAAGGAAAGGAACTAGTCACAATGCTAGGCTACCATAGCTGTTGTGGGTTAAACCAAAGAGAATTATTTCTATTGAACAGAAAGCAACAGTAGGTAGAAAACTTAAATAACAATGGAATCTGCCCAAGGGAGACTCAGGCCTAAAACAATCGTTTTGCTTTCATCCCCTGTCAAGTGACCTTTAATTACCCCTGGCCTCCAGGTCTTCTTCTCTTGTTCCTAGAACACAGAACTGCCCACAGAGACTAAAGTTATCAGCATCCCACCTGACATCACCAGCATTATGTGGGACCTATTGTCATTCCTTTCCTGTTCCTTTTTCCCCAGCCTGATCACTGCTATTATACTAGATCTTCGTGTTATTAAAGGTTTAAAAAAGAAAAAAGGAATTCTAGACAAAGTCAGTGCGCAGCAATGCTGACCTGAAATTCAGTCTTTAGAGAGATTTATGTCCGTCAGTGTTGCTGTCACATGTTGAAAATCTATAATCTGATTTGAGGTGGAGAAAAGAAAAGGGTGTCTATAAATACCTATGAACTAGGATATGGCCACTTATTGCCCTGTTTTGTTTCATAGATGAGCTGAGGTATTTGATAAATGTTAAGAGTCATTTTAAAAATATTCTTAGTAACCACAATCCATAGCGATTCAGAAATGTGATTTTACCAAGACTCAGCCACCCGGTGAAGACACTGTTGCTCCTGCAGGTGGTCCCATTTGCTTCGACATCTAGTAAATGCCTGAGGATGACAAGGAGTGACACTGTGCAGGGAGTCTACGATGAAGCCATGCTGTTCATCTGCACACTGAACGAGCTGTAACACTAGTGCTAACACAGGCATTGTTAGCAGGGGCACTTTTGCTACTCAACACAGACATTGAAAAAGTTTCTTCCAAAATAATTGTGCTCAGGACCTGAGGGCAAGAGTTCTTGCATGCACACAGGTCAGAAAAACACCCCAAATGCACATTCTTATAATGGTCATGCCACCGGCTTTGCTTAGATAAATCACACTGCACCTAGAAACTTCTGTGCATCAAAGGACCCAATTAGCAACCTATGGAGTAGGAAAAAATATTTACAGCTCAGATATCAGATAAGAGGTTAATTTGCAGGAAGACTAAAGAACAACAACTCAACAGTAACTAACAATAAAAAACTACTTTAAAAATGGGCAAAGGACTTGAATGGATATTTCCCCAAAGATGATACATAAATGGTCAACAAGCACATGAAAAGATGCTCAATATCACTAACCATTACGGAAATGCAAATCAAAATCACAATGACATTCTACCTGACACCCATTAGGACGACTATAAAAAACAGACAGATAGAAAGCATGGTGTTGTGAGGCTGTGGAGAAACTGGAACCCTTGCACACTGTAAACGGTGCTATGGAAAAGAGTCTGACCAATCTTTAATAAATTACTTTAATAAATTAGGCACAAGTCTACTTCTGGGCATATACCCCAAATAATTGAAGCAGGGTCTCAAAGAGATAACTGTACATCCATGTCCATAGCAGCCTTGTTCAAAATAGCTAAATGGTATAGGCAACCCGAGTGTCCACTGACAGAGGAATAAGCAAATGTGGTACACCCATACAATGGAGTATTAGTCAGCCTTGAAGAGGAAGGAAATTCTGACACAGAATTCTACAACACAAAGGAAGCTTAAGGAGATTATGCTAAGTGAAATAAGCCACTAACATAGAGACCAACACTGTCTGATTTTACTTAGATGAGGCACTTAAAGCCATGAAAATCATTAAGACAGAAGAAAGTAGAGCAGGTTGTTGCCAGGTGCTGCGGGAGGAGAGCCTGAGGAATTGTTTCCTGGCTACAGACCTTTAGTTCTGCACAATGAAAAGAGTTCCAGATATTGAACAACAATGTGAATTACTTAATGTTCCTGAGCCGTACACTTAAAAATTGCTAAGAAGGTAGAGTTTATATTATACGCCTTTTACCAATTGGGGAAATGTAATTGTTGATTAGACATTTAATGATATTATGAAATAATTATTAATTTTTCTAAATTGCTGAAGTACTGGGTATCACCTACTATTTCTATTCTAAAAAACTCTTTCAATGGAGTCTTAAAAACATAATGAAATATATACAAATAAAATAATATCTGGGATTTGCTTTGAAAAATAATCCTAGGGGTGGGGAGGGCTGTGGTAAGGATACAGACACAAAACGAGGACCCTGGATTTAGTAACTGCTAACTCTGGGAGAGACTACACTGGGCTTCGTTACATTCTCCCATCTACTTGTGTGCGTGTTTAAGAAGTTTCTATAGTTGAAATTTAAAAACTATATAAAACTATATGAAAATATTTGCAAAGACAAGACTGGTTGTCTTTGGTGGGTGTAATTATAGATTAAAAATATTTCTTTTGAAAGTGTGAAACACACCCAAATCTAAAATGCCAAAAAGTTTTTAAACGTTAAAATCATAAGAGCCAAGCAAAGCTCCCCAGGATGTCACCGTTTATCAAAAAGAAGGTCTCAGGACTCGCCTGGCAATCTTACCCAGACTTAGGCGAGGTGTAGCAGACACACAAGAACATACGTCAAACACTGCTTTCCCTGTGTGAACACCACTGATTTTTACCCTATGGGATGTTCTTATACTAGAAAATCAGAGGAATGCCCACATCGCATACATTTTGGAACAGCAGTGTCATGGGCAACACTGATCGGCGGCCAAGGAGAACTCCCGGTGTCACGTAAGAGCAGCACCCCAGGGAGAGGCATCTCACTTAGGGCCGCCAGCATTTCGGTTTTGGTTGTACAGCTCTGTGGATCTTGGTTTTTCTTGATGCACAGTGCTAGTGTGACCAACTGACGTCCTATTATGGGCCACTTCTTACTAGTTCAATGATTGTAGCTACTAGGGAATGCTTGTCATGAATAATACAGGGAGAATGGTTGCCTGAATTCCTTTAGGCATCAGAGTCTATGGTTTCACTCTTTGTGGATTTAAAGTGGCATTTAAGTTCAGAATAGTTTTGCCCCATGAAGGACTGCTGTGGAAGATTCATTCATTCCCTACCAACAGCCTCCATTGTTCATTTATAAACTCCCTGAAGGGAAGAATTATGGCGAGGCACCTCTGACACTACTGTGTATGTGTTCAATCCCATATAATAAAAGGGTAATATGCAAATTGTCCCCTCGACCAGGAGTTCGACCAGGGGGTGGGGCCAGCCCACCAATTGCCTGGGGCCCCTCCCCCCAACTGGCCCCTCCCCTGATCAGCCCCCCTACCCTGATTGGAGGCAAGGCTGGCAGCCCAACCTCCCATGTCCCCTCCCCTCCCCGCCCCCCCGCCAGCC
>NW_006293700.1:1862400-1895306 GCF_000327345.1 Myotis davidii
TTATAAAAGACTGACTTTTCTGAAAAACTTGTTAGTCTCAGGCCAGGAAACAAAGGGTGACTCGGCAGGAGAGGGGTGGGTAGCCAGATGTGTAGTGGGTATTGTGGCCCATATAACACCAAAGGCTTTGTGTAACTTCAAAATTGTCAGTACAGTTTTCTGAATTATCTCATGGATGGTTTCAGTGATCATTACTTCATCTGAACTACTATAGACCATAAGGCTAAGCTATTGGGTACAATCTACTGCTTCTATTTTCACAAATTCTTTTGATGGAGTCTTCAATTTGGGCAAAACATGGAGACCACACGGTATTAGCATGGGATCTCACCCAATGGGACACCACGGTGAATGCCTCCAGGTCCCTGGTGAGAAGGGGCAGTGATCAGGATGAAGTTCATGCTGCTCAGATTTTATGTCAAGAAATATTATAGTTACATCTGCATTGCTGTTTCCTGTATTTGTACATGATCTTGATCTTCACTATCTTTTAAGTAAGCACTGCAAACACTCATTCCCACTTCTCACTTCCGACCTTCAAATGGCAATTTCATCTATTTTAAATGCCACTCCCAGAATTGAGGCTGATTCAAAAATGATTTTCAGAACCTGTTTTCATTTAATTTCTCAAAAATTCTACTTTGGGTTCGGAGTGTCCTTGGAGCCTCAAATTAGATAGAAAGTTTAAGGAAAACCTGTTTATCTTTTCTTGGGTTTTGAGAATAGGATCCAGAATATTCTTCTGTGTATAAAAACAAAATGCCTTCTCCTTTCTCTAAAAATCTTAAAGCTAACAATTCATCTAACCATAAAAATATTTCCCCCTTTTATGTAACCTTTAAATGATACACTCTGAGATTTTTAGCTTTGACTTAACTATGCCACAAATGCCAAATATCACATTAGATTGTGTGTAGACCAAAAAGCACTGTAAGTCATTTCAGTTTTACTGAAAGAATAGCTAAAAATAGCACCAATGCTAATAAGGAAGCGATATCTCTTTATTGTTTAGATGAACCCATAAAGCATTAAAAGAAAAAAATTGTTTCTATTTTTAATGACGCTCTGGTTCCTATCCACACACCCTGGAACATTTTGCCCCCATTTTCTCTTTCCTTTACCATCTTATTTTTCTAAACTAAAAAGCAAAGAAATATTGAACAATTAAACCAAACACACAAGGCCACATAAATTTGTCCAATTTAAATTATTTCAGTTGAGACCTTTAAGAAATAGTTTAATGCTTAAGTCACTGTTCTAGTTTTAGATAGCTACAGCATTCTCAATTAGCAGTTGGGTTCTACAAAGTACCTACAGTGCTGGGGGCTCCCAAAATTAATTTTGCTTTTAAATTTATCTATTACTATTTTCAATTTGTGAGTACATTTCACATGTCTGATAACTGTCTCCTGCATCTCTAGTGAGTTTGCATCCTCTTACATCTATGAGGTCCACTCTACACAAACGCCTAGAAATTGCTCTTCTACTTTGGATCAAAAAGTAGATCATGTTTAAAAATTGCTGTTTAAGAATTCACCTCAGGCTAGAAAGAGTAACTGGATGATGGTTCAACTATTTCGGAAAATGTGAGTAGTAATGCAGGTACTTACATTGTGAATGTATGGAATGAAAGAGAAGGTTTCTAAATGTTCCCACACTGTCCTGTGTGGGCAGCTAAGTCTCCTCTGACCAGCAGTTACTCGGGGGTGAGCAGGCCCAGTGCAGGGTGAGTGACACTGACAATGTGAGTCGGTCGATGAGGCTTTGTTAGTCACCGTGGAGATCTTGTAAAGTGTGCTCAACTCAGCAAGAAATCTCTGGGCAGAATCAATCAAATGAAAGAAAAAAGTACCCATTTTGGACCCGGTAATCAATTTCTTATTTAGAATGCTAGCATTACAGCCACAAATGGGGCCTGAATGTCATTGAAAATGATTACTCCCCATTCCAGATCTTTTGTTTTGGGGGAAAAGAAGCTGAAAAACAAAAAAGGGCACAGCGTACAGGAGTGGCTTATTTTCAAAGCCCAGCGCCGGCTGCTCACAAGGAAAGGATTAACTGTAAGGTTGAAAAGTAGCTCCCTCATCTGAGAGAAGAAAATATATGCTAAAACATTATTTCTTTTAAAAAAGATCACTAGAAGTGTTATGTAAGTGATGCATACAACCTATGAGACCCCAAGGGTCCACGGCTTACCTTCCACCTTTCTAAAGCTGTCAATACCACCAAGATATTAACTGTTTGTAACTTTATAAGGATCTCTCATGGGACAGCTGGCATGAAATGCCAAGTTTTAGGAGTTGGGCGTAGTTCTGATGACAATTAAGAAATAATCTGGATTACTGTGAGAGTCTGTATTCACATGAAATGTAAGTCACAGTTCAATCACTGGCAGAATAATTTTAAACACACACACACACACACACACACACACACACACACACACACACACAATCCAAACTTGTGGTGGAGCTAACCAGGTCTTTTTTTTACTGATTAGATATGTGACACTCGCCTGCTTTAATTTTCTCTTTACTTAAAGAGACTCCCTCTTTCAACATCAGGAAAATAATAGCCACGTAGAGAACAAGAGAAGAACCTAACCATTCCAAAGATTAGTTTTCATTGTGGCAAAAACCCACTGAAGCCCAAACAGGGGACCACTGCCAAGAAGGGGTACAAAGAGGGAGGAAGAAGAAGAAAGCCAGAGTAGGCCTGGCCAAGTTGGCCTCCACACATAGGGGCCCACACAGTGCCAACGAGAAGGCTAAATCCAATCACAGAGCCATCTAGATTTCATTTGTAACCATTCTCCTATCTCTCTCTCCTCCCTCAGGTTACAGCCCTTGCCTTAGGTCTTTATTATTTCCTACCAGGGGCACTGCAATAATCTCCTTTGCTATCAGATTAATCTTCCCACGTGTGCACGTCTAGCATGTCACTCCACTGCTTTACTATTGCTCACGGCATCCCCACGCCTGCGGCACAAAGCCCTGGCACTGGGTGCTCCCTGAGGGCCACGGGCCAATCGGAAGTCTAGATCATATTCCCTGTGTGGTCACTTAACAGATGTGCTTCCTTGGGCCAACTATTTCATTTTTCTGAGCCACAGTTTCCTCACTGGAAAAAAAGAACAAGAAAAAGAAAGACTAATTGGATAATTAATGGAAGATAGCAATGTAAACTGTACACGCTGAACACAGACACAGTGTTTTTATTACCATGTCAGCACATTTTCTGCTGCCCATCTTCTGTGAGTCCGATTCTCTAAATATCCTTTAAACATATGCAGCCTTTTGGGCTCTCATTTCCCTACTGGCCTGTGCTCTGCTCCAACCTCTCCCTCTCTTGCTCCCTGGAAAACACAACAGTCACTATTGCCACTGCTTTCTCTGATCCCCAAAGTAGGCAATAACAGCTCTTCCTTATGGAATGCCTAGGAGTGTTTTCTCGGGGCTCCCCACTGTGCTCCCAGCAGCCCTGTGATCCTCTCCCTCTTCGAGATGGGAAGATTAAGACAGAACAAGTGAGACTCTGAGATGCTTGGTGCTTCTTCAGAGGCCCCAGAGTAAGGAAGGCCCAAGGCTGGCCAGTGCTGGCCGCATAGGAGGCTCGGGGGCTGTGATGGCCTGTGTTCATTCACTGCATTCCATTTCACATGTACGCATGAGAGAGACCAGACTTTCTTCAATAAGGGGGCAGGAACATATGTATCAGTTATATATGGCGGGCCCTCGAATAACATCATTTCCTTATAACATTGATGAGGAAAAAAAACTGATTCCTGGCCAGGGCCACTGCCTGTGGAGTTTGCACATTCTCCCCACAGCTATGTAGGTTTTCTCCAAGGACGCAGGTTCCTCCCATCCCAAAGATGTGTGCATGAGGTGAATGGCGTGTCCACAGGACAAAGTCCTGTGCTTCAGCGAGACCCTAGATCAGTGGTTCTCAACCTTCTGGCCCTTTAAATATGGTTCCTCATGTTGTGACCCCAACCATAAAATTATTTTCGTTGCTACTTCATAACTGTCATGTTGCTACTGTTATGAATCGTCATGTAAATATCTGATATGCAGGATGGTCTTAGGCGACCCCTGTGAATGGGTCGTTCGACTGCCAAAGGGGTCGCGACCCACCGGTTGAGAACCGCTGCCCTAGATGCTGACCCATGGAGCCGGCACTGAGTGGACAGTCTAGTGGGCTGCAGTGTGGCTGCTACTGAATTAACTGTCCTGGTGCCCTGAAGGCAGGACTGAAACTCATCAACATGAAGGGGGGCGGGGTGAAGGGGATCAATTTGCGGGCGGGGAGGAGGGAAGGAGAACATCTATGATACTTGCAACAATTAAGATAAATTTTTAAAAAATGTGGAAGACGGAATCAGGAGGAGAGTCAGAGAAGGAGATGTGACGATGGAGCGGTCAGGAGGATGCACGGTGAGAAGGATTCCCACTTTTTCTGGCTTTGGAGGAGGAGGAAGGGGCCAAGAGTCAAGATTTACGGGCATCGCTAGAAACTAGAAAAGGAAAGGAAATGGATTCCTCCCTAGAGCGTCCGGAAGTGAACATAGTTCTGATTTTCGCCCCGTGAGACCATGTTGAGTTCTAACTTACAAAACTGTGAGATAAAAACTGTTTGTTGTTTTAACAACAACAAAGAACCTGATATAAATAAGGGTAGGCAAGCTTTTTCTCCAAAGGGACAGTCAATAGATTATTTAGGCTTTGCTGGACATATGCAATCTGAGACACAGTTTTCTTCTGCTACTTAAACAGCCCTTAAAAAGTGAAATGACATTCTTGGCTTGAAGGCGCTATGAAAGCAGGCCACGGACCAGATGCAGCCTACAGGGGATGGTCTCAATCTCGGATCTCGAGCTCTGGTATAGACATTTGAAACCAAAGAAAAAATAATATTTCATGACACCTGAAAATTACATGAAATTCAAAATGGGAACCATAAAGGAAGTTCTATTGGGACACAGCCACGTTTGTTTGTTTACCTACTTCTGTGGCTACGTTGGCTGAGGAGTTGTGACAGCAGCTGGCCCACAAAGCCTGAAATATTTCCTATCTGACCCTTTGGAGAAAAGGTCTGCCAATCTGCGGTCTGGAGGTTCCAGGAGAGAGATTGTTCCATTCAAGTGGCCAGACCCCCTGCAGTCCCGGGAGGAGACTGCGGGGCTGGCTGCCCGGTGCCATGCTGAGAGCGCAGCCTCTCCACCAGCCACCGTGGAAGGAGGTCATCCCTCAACAGATTTCAGAGCTTAGTGCTGCTCCCAAAACAGGGGAAGAACAGCCATCTTTACTGGCCAAAGGAGTGTTCTGATGAAATGGGCTAGTCCAGCTGCTTTCAAATTTGTCTTTCACCAACGTACTGAACACTCACTAGGGAAGTTTAGTTGATTTAAATTCACGGTGACCATTGAGACCCTTGGAGAAGCCTGGTATATTATAAAACAAATGCCCAGGCAGCAGATATATGATCAATAGGTGATCGTTGCTGTTTTTATTATTGAGTTATTGCTGTAATTAGACACAGTGTGAGGCCCTTCAAATTCACGACACAACCCAAATCTTTCTTTTCCCCTCAGCTTTATTAAGATATAATTGATGTGACTTCATTCTTAAAACAATTTCGCAAGTCAAGTAGCCAGCATTATGGGTGAGGAAATAGGCTCAGTAGGAATAAATGATTTCCCGAAGGTAAGGAAATAAGCCAGTCAGAGTAAGACAAAGATCACATGATCTCACTTATATGTGGAATCTAATAAACAAAAAAAACTGATGAACAAAATAGATCCAGAGATATGGAAGAATGGAACAGACTGACGAATCTGAGAGGGAAGGGAAGAGGGGAAGAGATTAACCAATGAACTTATATGCATATATGCATAACCCATGGACACAGACAGTGTGGTGAAGGCCTGGCATTGGTGGGAGCAGGATGGAGGGGGTCTATGGGGGATAAAAGAGGGGCATCTGTAATCCTTCAACAATAAGGTAAGTTTAAAACAAAACAACAAACAAACAAATCAACAACCGCTCCCCCCTCCCCCAACCCTGAAGTCAGAGCTTGGATTTGAGTCTAGATCTATTTGAATTGAATTAGGTATGTCACATATTGGCACTTCATAAATTTGAAGACAATATTTACTGGCCCCTATGCCAGATTCAATTATTTTGCGGTCAAGGTTCAACTACATTAAGATATAAATATTTATTTTATGCCAGTCACTGTGCTCGGGTTTTTCACATTAGGTCTCTAACCTCTCCCAAGCATCAGTTTCCCCATCTGTATAATGGGCTTAGCAGTTTCAGAGCATTGGTGCTGAATTATATGAGTACCGGGCACATAGGAAATCCTTAACAAGGAGGGCCTAGAATTAAAAATACTAAGCTTTCAGTTGGCGTAAGTGCTTATGTTTCGGTTTTTGTGTTAAAATCAGGAGTGTACTAGGCCACATCCATACGAGCAATGACAATAGGTTAAGTGTTGGGACAATGAAGCCATTGGGTCTAGGTATCTTGGGGAATCCTTCCACAGAGGGGATGAGCACAACGCTTATTTGGAATAGAAGTCGGGGGTACTTGCTTTGATGTAACTGGATTATCTTGCCAAATTTTTTTTGAGAGGACGTTTATTAAAGTTGGAGACAGTGAAACAAGAAAGGGTGTAGGACAGAACGAGCAATAGGAGAGAGACTAGGCAGAACAAGGAGCCCAGGCTGGCTGCTTTGGCTAAGAAGTTAGAGAAAAGGGGGACTTAGGGACAGGCTCAGGGGGTTAGCCCAGGACGAGCTGCTGCTGCCCACTGCTGCCCAGGTTGCAAGTCTCCTGGGGTCCCTTAGACTTGAGGAGAGGCATGCCTGAGGGGGAAGGAGAGGGGAAAGGGGAAGGGGTGGGCGCGCTGCTGGGAGGGAGAGCAGGCTCTGATCTATTTTTTTTAAACAGGAGAAAAATCAAAGTTTAATACATGCTCATGGGGAATTCACGTCGGGATAACAATTCCATGAAAATTCCAAAATATTTTGTCTATTTTTAAAAGAGCATTCAATGAAAAAAGGCAAGACTAGCTTACGTCAGTGAAATTGGGGAATTTGGACTCAGTTTGAGAGCAACTTCTAAAAATGCATTAAACAAAGAAAGCTGGGACAGATATTATTTAACAACAACTTACTTAACAGGAACGCCCATGGGCTTTATTTTCCTGCTAAGATGCTGTTTCTCTTCTCTTCTCTTCTCTTCCCCAGCCAAACCTGCCCTGGACCCAGCACCCTCCTTTAGTTCCCATCACCTTTGTTATTAAAACAACACTTCTTTATAACACCCAACATGCCTGCTTCCCAGAGCTACGATTACACGGAAGGTGGGACATTCTCAAACTTTTTTTTTTTTTGGTACATATTGCTGGAACATGCCCTAATTTTGCATTATATCAACCAGATCCTGTGTCCCCTTACTGAATGGCCTACTCATTGAGTTGCCTAAGCTAGTGTGACTAAGCTACTTCTCAAGTGTCTGGTTCCCATGGAGACAGAACAGCTATCACATTGTCAGGCCAGGCATTCATTTCTTTCTAGGCCTGGAGAGTAAGGCCCAGCCTTCCATGCTCCCCTTGACAATGCGCAGGCACAAAGCACACCACGGAACGTGCGCTCCAAGAAGGAAGGCTGCCTTTAAGACCTGAACTGCTTTAAGACCTCTCTCCTCAGGCTCAAGGGAGATAAAAGGATACGGGATGTTCTGATCATCTTGGTTATTATTATTGTCAGGAAGAATCCTTGTTGGACCACATTTTTACAATGTGATGATCAGATCTGAGAGCAAATTCTTCTCGACTCTCAAGTTCTCCAATGAAGAGAACATGAAGCAAGTGTTCTCGCATGCTTCAGGCTACAATTCAATTAGCAATGGTGTCTTCAAAACCCATCTGGACCAGGACACGATGGCTGACCTTGAGCATCCAGCACGAAGAAGGTGTGCAATAAACATTTAGTGAGCAATCAAGCTAAGAGCATCTCAGAAGCTTGTGACTCATCTCCAGCCCTGACTACAGCCTCCTTCCTGGACTCGGGATGTCTCACAGACATCTCAAACTTGTCCAACACCAAACTTTCCATTTCTCTTCTAAATTAGTTTTTCCCCATCTCAACCCTCTCATATGGCTATTCTCCCAGTTGCTCAGAACAACAACAACAACAAAAAAACCTGATGATGATCTTTTCATTCCTCTCTATTACTTGAGGCCCGGTGCATGAAAATCCTGCAAGGGGAGGGGGATAAGAGGGGGGTCTCTTAGCCCAGCTTGCACCCTCTCATGGTCTAGGACCCCTCAGGGGATGTCCGACTGCCATGGAGGCGGGAGAGGCTCCCACCACCACTGCTGTGCTCACCAGCTATAAGCCTGGCTCCCCCTGTGAGAGCGCACTGACCACCAAGGGAAAGCTCCTGCGTTGAGCTTCTGCCCCCTGGTGGTCACTGCATGTCATAGCAACTGGTCGTTCCACCATTTGGTCAATTTGCATATTAGTCTTTTATTATATGGGCTAGGATTGCCCACCAGCCCAATCCAAATCATTTCCAAATCCAAATTTCCCACTGGCACTAGAATCTAGAATCTAATCGGCTCTCTCCATTTCTACTGCTAATTAATCAGATCACTGCTAAAACCTCCCCTATTCTTCCATTCCTCTGCCCCTACCTTCGATTATCCACACACAGTCATAGACACCTAAAAATCCAAAGCAGATCTGTCATGTGCTCTCTTGAAGACTTTGAATGGCATCCTATGGCATGTACAATGAGATCAACTCTCCTGACCATGGCGGAACGGCCCTCTGTCCTGGCCCTCCTCTTTCTTGACTCTGTATCATCATCACAAAGCTGACAACACTACCCTTTGACCCTCAAGCATCAAGCCCTTTTCTGTGTATGCACTTGCTGTTTCCTTTGTTTAGAACATTCTCTCTTGTTTTAAAGAATACTCTTTCTCTTGATGGTTACATGTCCTACTGGCCTATTCAGATCTTTCTGACCTCAGGAAGACCTTCCCTAAGTAGGCTTTGCAAATTTGCTTTCTCCCAGATGCCTATCAACTTATAAATAAGTAAGCTTACATTTAAATATCAAATCACCCACACTTTGAAGAATATTCAATTTTTGTTTTGAGGACTTATACGTAAAACTTTTTATCACCTGCCCTGGTATGAGAAAAGTAAACAGACTAACAAACAAAACACTATTTGATGAAACCTCAAAATACTAATGATTAACACTTTTAAAAATATAACTCATGGTATTGTTGAGAATCTGAATGGAAAATTCTAGGTAGCCAGCAGTTTCCAGGTTAGGCGTGAATTCCATATGCAAATGAGTAATTTATGGTCAAAGAGTGACATGAGGTCAATAGGTCACGGGATGCTCTAAGCTGAGTCCTTTCAATGGTCACAGAGAACTGATCAAGACAACTCTGTTTGCATCAGTTTGGCCCTCAGTGAGCAAGTTTTTAAAGACTCAAGACTTTCTGGATGATTTTCAAATTCTGGTTTTCTTCGTGCCTGCTCTTTCCAACACTTTTGTGTGAGTTCCAAGAGCCACCTTTTTCCCATAGAAGTTAGTTATAGGACATTGTAATGGTTTAGTTAACATCTCCCAGATTCTTCCTACTGGCTACATGTATTCATTTGTAATCAATTTCTAAGTTGTTTTGCAAAAATAGGAATATCACTATTTCAAGTAAATGAAAGTATAAGTAGAGTATTAATATAAATAATAATACAAAAAAACAACATAACTAATAATTATTGAGTCCTTATTGTGTTAGGCACATAATAGATTTTCTTAGAATGACTGATTCTATGGTTTTATTTTCATAATCTGAATTTTTGTTAATTGTTGTCTTCTCTTAGAAATTTAACAATAAGGTTTTACAGATACCTTATTTTTGGACAGAAATTCAAATGGTGGATTATTCTTACTCTTACAAATGTGCATTTTTCAGCCATTTTTTTATTAGGCATATCTTTAGGGTTAGGAGAAGGAAAGCTGCACTGTGAAGCTCAATTGATAATTCCCTATTTTCACTTCCACACTACACCTACAGAGCAAGCACTCAATTATACTTATTGAAACAATGAATACCTTGGTAGGATCTGTAATGACAGTATGCACATTTTATGGGTATCAACTGTGATAAACAGTTTCGTTTTTAAGTTTCCAAACCAATAGTTTATGGATCTAAGATTTGTAATATTATTTCTTTAAAGATTAAAAAATTAAAATATCATATTTACAGAATAATTTCAGAAATTATTTATAGCCACTTTAAATAGCATGATTATTGTGTGGAAGGTTTATGAATCCATCAAGCAATATATCAAAAAAATGACCAAGGTTTTAGAAAACCCAAATGCAGAACATTGAAACTGAAGGTCTATTCACGAGGTGGTCTATAACATTATTTTTTACCTACAACACCAAGATAAGTGTTATTACAACTCAAACATAAAAGTTTTGGTTCTATTGTCATTCAGAGGCCCAATGGTGCATACCATTCCTATAAATTTAATCTCATGGCAAAGGGACTTGTAAAGACATTCATAACAGGTGCTTTGAAAATAAAATATTAATACTGCTAATCACTGAAGACATCAGCAAGTGAATATCTGCTCCATTGAATATGTTGTGAGTAAATAAATAAATAGAAGGGCATGGCAAATAAAAAAATACAACCCAAGAGATCTTCCTATGTCATCTAAACATTCTAATATATCATCTTAGAATAGTATTCAATCACTTTTATTCATTGGGGTCTGAAGTAAGAATGAATTAAATTGCATAAAGTTTATCTCATTTTTAAGAATCATAAAATATCTCCTTTTGTTCATTTACGTGTTTTTGCTAACCCATCAAGTTATTTTCTTTTTTAGATTTTTGATTTATCATTTAAAGTTTAACCACATTCCCATTTGGACAAAAATTCAATTCTAGGCCTTGTTATATTCTAAAGAAAAAATAAAACCTCCTGGTACTCACCCTCCCATATCTGTTTGCGTAGGACCCAGTAAGCAAGGAATGGAAAACGATGATTGTCTCGTCCAAGTCCCAGATGAACACCCTCTACAAAGGAAGAACCAAATCGGTGTGTCTTTCTTTTGCTTAAGAAACCTTGTTATTCATAACTTCAACATGAGCAATTGTTTTGAAATGGGAGACAAACGAAAAATCTGATTTACTATTTTTTTAAAAAATTCAACTATTCAAAGTATGTCTCCCAACTTTTCTTCTGCTGTAACCTCAGATGACATACAAGAGAATAATTCTGTTAGCAACATCAACACAAATATAGGAGAGACATAACAACATATGGCCTTCCTACTTCTGAAACAGGTTCTCAGTCTCAGCTCTGAAGAAATAAAAAAATGAGCTAAAACTAGTCTGTTTGTAACTTCTGAGACAGAGAGGGACAATCAATTAAAAATCATTCAATTTATCTTCTCCTTATTTCTACTCTCTGTTCTTTAGGAAGTGTTAAAGGAGCTAATCTTATGCTTTATTTCTATCAAGCAAAGTATTAAAAAATTGCACACAAAAAACTAAAACTTTCCATCATCTATTCACTTTATGTTACCTATTGGGCTGTTATCAATTGGTCAGATTATATATTTGATTTTCTGATGTTTCCAGATAGTTAATAACTTAAGCAGACACATCACACTGCTCTTGACACACTCTCAGGGTATTTGGAATCAGATTTGAAGAACTTATTTCAAAGAAGGTCTTTGTGATACCACAAAAGGCCTCATGCCTGCTTTTCTTCTTTCCATTCCCACTTACACCGGTACATATTCATTTAGGTCCTGCAAAAAAATTGGAAAAAACAAAAAACAAACCCAGAAACTTCATTGCAATGGATTCGAGGCTATGAAGCCTACTGACCCTGGAAGGTTTTGTTTAATCCCTCCTGCTTTTGAACTCCACCAGCACACACCTCATAAGAGGATGACCACTTCAGTTTAGAACATTCCAGGTTTTCCTTTCTTAACATAGATAAGTATGTCTTTAATTACCTCATTGAAATGACAGTGATATAGAGCACTATAAGATAATTTTGTTCAAGCAGAATTATGTAATTTACTGTATTCCCTTAGAGAGAAATAAGCAGATACTTTACCATGTAGTTAAATGGGAGAGAGAACAGAAATAATTGTTTTCCTTAGAATGCATGCAGAAGAAAGAAAATAATGCTTTCTTTATAGTTACTATGGAAAGGAAGCAGTAACAAAAGCATTTGGACACGTTGGTCTCTGCTGTCACAACGCAGGTCTTCAGAACCATCCTTTAGCTCTAAGACGCCGTGTTATTGCTCAGGTGTTGGCAATGACTTACCTCAAGATCAGAATCTGGGGGAGGTGAAGGATTATTGTTTCTTCGGCCTCGTCCACGTGATTTCCCATCAGAACCTCGACGTAATCGCTCAGAGTCCGAATCTTTAATGGGTGTTGACGGGCTGTGGATGGTACTGTATTCTGTAGACAGACAGGAAGAACTTTATCTCCTGGTTCTAGCACCACCATTAACCTTGTTTCCATTCATGGGGAAGTTTGAAGAGTCAAATTCCGCATTACCTTGTATTAGCATTGGCAAATAATCTGAGATATCTGATGCCAATACTTGTTTTGAAAACACATATGATCAGAAATGACTAAAATTTAATTGAAGACAGCAGGCCGTACTCAGTTGCCTACATTTTCTTCATGGTTCTCTATGATTAGACAGTGCTCCCCTTCATCCGACAATCCTCACCCCCACTTCCACTCTTGTTTCTCTCATTCCACGGACAGTGCCTGGCCACACTGAGGGACTCACATATGAGCCGAACCAGCGCACTCACACCTACAGAAAGGCTACCGGTCCATGGGAAGAAATGAAAGAGAAAAATCAGCTCTGGGGCCGGGGAAACCATCATCAGGCAAAGTTTTGGTTTTTGGAAAATTTAAAAAATTTTCGCCCTCGTTTTACATGAGAACAAGGGAGCGGCAAGATAAGGAGAATAGAGACACATGGGCAATACCTGCGCTCTGTATGGCACTCACCACAGGTTCTTCCTGTGTCTCGGTCTCTCTGAACCAAAAATCCCAGGCCAGGCACCACATTAAAATTACTCATCTGGGTAACTCAGAGAAACCACCGAAATAATCATATAGAAACCACAGCATTAAGAACAACCCCCAGGCAGCTCAGAGGAATGGCTGGGCAGTGGTTGTGGCGTTGAGAGGAAACTCTTATCCTGTTACCAGAATGAACAAACCATTTACTCTCATCCCTTAGGTACATTTTTTCCCTTAGTCCATCCAGTTCACACATCAGACAATTTCCAACTCCCCGAATTCCAGATGTGCCCGTGTGCCAACTCTCCCCAAAATCTTGGTCAGATTTCTCTACAGATATGGTTTGGAATCTTAAAATCTAATATGAGGAATGATTATTCTTACTGAGACATTGTTGAGGTTACATTTCACCAACTAGAAAACTATGGAGAACAGCTGAAAGTTTTTATTATTGTACTGTCAGCCCCGACTCTGTCAAACCGCATGGTCTCAGTATGACCGCCATGTTTAAGCCTTGGGAGTCAGGGAAGATAGGAATGGATTTTGACAGATAAAGTCCATTTCTAAGTCACATGAAACAGCCCTATTTCTCCTGTTTAACTTGAAACTTAAATAGATCCCTGTCACTTTTAGATGAGGCTTTTGCATGATCTTCTGCCACTGCAAACAAGGCGGCAAATTTCCTCATACAAACTGGTCATGTGATCCTCCTACCCAGAAACCACTGTGATGACCTACAAGCCCATTAGTTAATTATGGGAAGAAAGTCTCATTTGATGCCACTCAACAGGTCTGTTTAGGTAGCTATTCGGGATGCATTTTGAGCTAACTTCTCTTGTAGATCTGTGAGAACACAGTGCTGGCTGGTCAAAGTTAAGTGTTCATGAAATCTACGTGAGGTCATTTTTCTTGTAGAGGCAGGTAACTCTGGCATCCTCTCCTCAAGTTGTTCCCAACCGGGCATGTCTCTTCCATGTGTTATAGAGAATTAGGAGCTCCAAATGAATATATATATATAAATGAGTTCAGTGGATTCAAAGTTGTGCTTTGAAGAAAAAGTCTTGACCCTTCTTTTCTTTAAATATTCTACAATCTACATCTCTATGCAAACCCTAGACAGCCACCATTTTAGATAGAACACATGCCAATTTCTTAACTAGTGGCAAAACAGGCCATTTACTTTGCAGTGGCACAGCTGGCATTGAATCTGCTCTGTTTTTAACTACTTGACTGCAAAGTCCTATCTTTAAAATATATATATTTTTACTGATTTTTTTTTGAGAGAGAGAGGAAGGAGGAGTGAAGGGAGAGAGAGAAACATGGATATGAGAGCAAAACATTGATCGGCTGCATCCTGCATGCCCCCTACCAGGGATCAAGCCTGCAATCCAGGCATATGCCCTGACCAGAATCCAACCGGTGACTTCTAGGTGCATGGGACAACACACAACCAACTGAGCCACACTGGCTTTTGCATGTTCCTCCGCCATAGCAAACAAGATGGCAAATTTTCGGGCCTGCAAAGTCTATCTTGTACTGTGAGCTCTCCAGCTTTCCGAAGTTCATTTTGAGAAGAAGTTAAAGGATAGCAAACAATGTATCTTATCACATATATCTTTGCCTAGGTTTTCTTAGCCTCGATTTCCTCCTATTATTGCCCATTTCTTTGTTTACTTCTGTACTTCTGTTTTAAAAAATCAAATAAATCTTTAAAAATATATTTCACTTCAATTTTTTTAGAAAAGGAAAAGCTATAAATTGATTGCTCACTTCTGTAACCTCCCTCCACCCCGCCCCCCCCCCACACACACACAATAAATTCAATGAGCAAAGTATTCAGGTAGATTTTTAAATTATCTTATCTAAAGTTTTTCCAGGTGGAGAAAAAGCCCTAAAAGATGGACAATCTGACACCTTTAAACATTAAAACACACACAGTTTACAGGTGTTAGCTTCTCAGAAGGAAGATGAAATTTAAATGATGCAAGCTGGTTTAAAAAAATCTCTTCCTCTTTGTTCTATGCGGTGGAATTAAATGCATCTACTCTCCTAATCAGCTTTCCTGACTAATTTCTCCTTCCTCCTACTAGTGCAAAACAACTCAACAAAAAATTTAATCTTCTAATGCATTGACATCTCGTGTTTCGTTAAAATCCTCTCCAAATTGTTCAACTGTACCCCCACTGAGATAATGGATGTGAAAGTTCTCAGAAGAGCATTCATTTCATTTCACAAACATGGACTGAATGTTCATACTATTCTAGGCACTGCACTAGGTAGAAGCTTGAGGCATAATGATGTGCCGAAGAGATATTGTTCCTGCCGCCTCGGAGATTTAAATTCAGAGGAAAGCACTGATTCAGGACAAAAATGAAAGATTACAGGACAATATGTCAAGGGTTATACATGGGAAAGGCAGGATGCTAGGAGGTCACAGAGGAAGTCCACACAACTCAGATTTACAGGTTGTGGAAGCTTCCTGAGGATGGAGAAAAAACTCACCAGTGAACAGGAAATAGAAATGTGCTCCAGGCAGCCACAGGAGCCTCTGGG
Organism: Myotis davidii; assembly: GCF_000327345.1. NCBI lineage: Eukaryota > Metazoa > Chordata > Mammalia > Chiroptera > Vespertilionidae > Myotis > Myotis davidii. The sequence goes on from NW_006293700.1 coordinate 1,878,065, forward strand.
AAGGTGAGGGTGAGAAGGAGAGAGAGAGACAGAGAGAGAAGAGAGAGAGAGAGAGAGAGAGAGAGAGAGAGAGAGAGAGAGAGAGAGATTGATTGAGATTGAAATTAAAGAACTGAAACAAAAATCAAACTGACCTGAATCTATAGAGGAAGAGTAGAGGTAAGACTCGGGGACAGGCAACCAATTCAATAAGAGTGATGTGACCACATTTCCATTGAGATAGAGGACTCCAGCTCCAACGTGGCCAGGGTACTGGAGGCAAGTGAAGACTGAAAAAGGGAGCCCCCAGCCCAGAGGAGAATTCAGTAATTCAGGTCAGAAATACGGGTGGCCCAGATATAGGTGGTGGGCACAGGGAGAGTTAATGTTATGAAGTGTCATTAGGAGGTGAAACCAGCTGGATAAGAAAGAAGGAGGAAGTCAAGCATGATGCTCAAGCCCACGGTTTGGCAACAGGGCAGATGATAATCCAAGGTATGAGATTTAGGAAGAAAGGATAATAGGGAAGAATGTAGGTGAGAATTCAGGCTCAGCTTTTGAACATATTGAACTTGAAGAGTCTGGGGCATTCATGTCCAAGAGACTGTTAGACTACCTTGTAGTTCAGGAAAGAAATGTGGTTTGGAAATTGATACCATACATAACTTAAGAAATGGGTGTAATTAAAAACATGCAGTATGTGTAGAAGAGAAGGGCAGAGATAGATAGGTGGGGTGTGAGAAGGAAAACCAAGGTCAATGTATGGCAGAGGGAAGAGTATGGAAAGAGAGTGATCAGTCACTTCAGATCAGCAACAGCTAAATAAAAGGAAGATTGAATCCAAGAGTATTTTAGATTTAGAATCAAAGAGGCCTTTTGGTATATCTCGCCAAAGTATAGATTTGAGAATTATTTGGGAGATAGATTGGTGGGATAAAAATGAGATGGAAAAAGGTGGGAGAACAAACAGAGGTTAAAACTCTTAAAATGTTACTGATGACCCTGTAGTGGCCAAATCCAATTGTTTTTAAAATTGATTTTAGAGGGAGGAAGGGAGAGAGAAACATCGAACTCACAACCTGGGCATGTGCCCTGACCGGGAACTGAACCCACCACTTTTTGGTGCATAGGACAATGCTCCAATCAACAGCCACACCGGCCAGGGCTCCAATCATTATTTTTCAGTCCTCAATCATATTTGATCTCTCCGTGGCTATGCTGACCACTCGCTCCTTTAAACCATGTACACGTACATCCCTCCCTTTCTTCTGCTTCTCATCTTGTCACTCACACTATTCCTTCTCACTCTCTCTGGACACCTCTTCCTAAAACTTAAATATTCGTGTTCTCTATATTAGTGATACTCAAAGTGCTGACCTGGGACAAAATAAGAAGTTTGCACCTAGACATTAAGTAACGCAAGGCTTCCTTCATTGAGAATCTTGCTAAGATTAAAAGGAAAAAGTCAGCTAAAGTAAACAGTGGGCTTAGTGATGCAGTTGATTATATTCTGAGGCAAATCCCTTGTGCTATAGTGGACTAGTAAGAAACTATTCGTGGACAGGCAGCCAGTGGCTGGACTCCATTTTTAATAGTAGTGCGCCAGTTTTCTCTATTGTCCTCTTATCTGGCTGTAAGCTCTCAGTGGTTGGTAGTATTTGTAAGAGGAATTTCACTGATAAGCTCCAGGTTGATGATCTTAAAGCTTTACTTCCTTATCTCCTGACCTGACCATCACACTGCTTGCTACACGCTCTATGAGAATATTCCATGAACAGCACAACTGAACTTGCCCCAAACTGAATCCTCCTTCTCAATTAACAACCTTGATTAGTGGTACCAACATCTACCCCATGTTCCAAGCCCAATCAAATCAAGAGTAAATTCTGTGGTTTTCAGCTCCTAAATACTTGTGTTCTAAGTCAGGCTCTCACCGTCCCTTGCAACTGGCTGTTTCCAAGCTTGTCATTTAGAGCCTTGGAACAATTGTCTATACCACCATGACCCAGAGCTTACAAGCCCTTCAAAACTCCGAATATGGAACAGGAAGGACAGTCTCGATTTCAGGACACTGAACTAGGGACTCAACTGCCACTTTCCAAATCTTGATCTCACAACTTATTAGCAGTATCACTTGTACAAGTGATGTGCCTTTGCTATGACCAGTTACATAATCTATGAAATGGAAATAAATGAGACCAAATAAAGCTAATAGATAGTAAAGGTACTTAGAACCATGCATGGCACTGACAACGCCATGATGTTAGCTGCCCTGAGAAACAGAAAAGTCCCACTGAGTTGCTCCCTGAGCACCTTACCTCTAACTGCTCTCTCCCCTTTGCGGTCAGCACTTGGGACAAACACACCTAACATTCTCAGTCCGCTGCCGTGTGCCAGGCTGTTTCACCACTTTGCACATTCTGTTCCTGTTCTTAGAAAGCCCTTTCTCAACTCAACTGCCTCCCCCGATTTGTAAAATTCCTTTGGGAATCCCTAAAGATCAAGTTCAAGTACCTTCTCTGTGAATTCTCCATTTAAATCTTGGTTCCTCCTTTGTAATTACATGTATCTCTATTATATGGTTAGATGGCTTTTGCAGATATTTATGTTCACAGTGGATAACATAGAATTTGATTGAGTTATTATGTCCACCATTCCTGCACCTGGAGGGAGGAACTGGTGGCATTCATTTTGTATCAAAAACCAAAGGAGATGGTTTGTTTTTTTTTTTAAAAAATCAATGATTGGAGAAATGAGTGTTTCTCAAGTTTAGCTCTCACTCTAGCAAATCTACGGAAGTGATCTAATTATTTGTACTAGCTAGTCAGAATATTTTCAAATGGAAAATAGCTGTGATTATTTTTAAGCCTTACTAATGTTTATATATTAAACATAAATTAAAACTAATGTTTATATATTCCATCAGAAAATATTAAACTCTATACAAGATCATTAGAATTCTACATTTGTAAATGCTGCTAAATCATTCCTTCAATATTACAAAGAAAAACAGAGACTGCAACTCAGAAGATTCTATTTACTTCCTCTTGGCTTCTCTAGTTCCCCTGAGCTCACAAGTCTTACTTGAGCCTTGGGGAAGTTACCTCCATATTTTTTAGTTCTCAGTCTCTCAGTCTGTCAAATTGAGGACAGCCTAGTTACTTAGCTTTAAAGTTCTATCACCTAAGGGTGTGTAGTATTTACCAATCCTCCTAGGTGTTAGTTTTGGACTCTCCCCTTTAAGTACTCATCAGCAGACTAATCTGTATAGAATACCTTGGACAACTCCAACCCTTAGAAACCATCAGAGTTCACTGTCTACTGTATATAATCCAAACTCCTTATCAGATTTCATTTCTCATGTCTCCCTTAATTAACATTTGTCTACTTTCTTATACATATTGCCAAATAGTTTTCAAAGGGTATTAATTTAAACGGTGTCATTTTTACCATAGCCTTACCCACTTAAGTTGTCATTGTTTTAAAGAAGTCATTGCTACTTTATTAGGTGTCCAGTATTATCGTATGCTTTTAATTTGGAGATATTAGAGATGCTTGTAAATATGTGCTTGGAAATGATATTTCCTTCTATGCATGGTCCAAATTGTTTGCCCAACTTTTAAATTCCTTTATTCATATATGTTTTCATTTCTTTTACATATTTGCAGATACTTTTCCAAGCCTGATAGTTCCTCAAATTATGCTGATATTTCCTTAAAGTGTGCTTTCCTTCACAGAAGTTTTTGATTTTTATGTAGTCCTGCTGCACAGCATGAAGACCTGGTTGAAGATTCAGGGATAAACTTCACCTTTATTCTAAGGGTCGCAGGGAATTTCTGCTCTAACTTCACACTCTTGAGACTATATCTGCCAGGGGGAGATGTAAAGGAAGCTCCTGCAGGCTCCCTTCTCTGTGCTCTGGGAGGGCTCATTTCTCACTGAATTGAAAGGCCCCTCCCCCAAAACAGAATTAGATAAACCGACTCCTCTCAGAGAGGACCCTCTTGTCCTTGTATGATGTTGGGTTGAGGCCAGGGCAGCTACTATCTCTGGCTGGATCCTGAGTCTACGCGAAGACAATATCAATTACAAAAAGAAGTGCCCAGCTTTGGGGAAAATTCTTTTAAAGATGACCAGAATCTATTAAACATGTTAATAAATAATTATATTCTATTTGCTGCTCTAGGGAACTCAGATAAAAAGAATAGGGTATATTACTTCCCTAAAAGCAGACTTATCATGGGCAGTCCAAGACATAAAGTCCAGGGGACAATTATACAGGTGAGCATGAAGAAGATGCCAGACCGCAATCAACACCCAGGCACCCCCAAACTTTGAGACTCTTAAAATCAACAAAAGTATATGCAACAGTCATCTCAAAAGGTGGCCTATCAAGTCTAAATCAGGAAGACTAAGAGAAAGCAAGCGGAGAGCCTAGTTCTGATTCAATGACAAGGATGTCATGGATCCCTCGGTATTTCCAAGGAAACAGATGCATCAAGCTTGATGCGACTGGCCAAGAGAACCCTATACACCCCTGGGGTATATTACTGTTTATAATTTTTGAAATTTGTTTGTTTGTTTTTAAGGGGAAAAAACTGATCTGCAAAGCTAAGTTAATTACTTTAAGGTAAATAAGTGAGATTGCATCTTACTCTAGGGATAGGTTGTATAATCAATGCACATGGTAAAAACCACATGTAATCACAATTACCCCCAAATTCTTTCAGTCAGCTGCACTGTGAGAGGCAAAGGCAGTGAAACCGACCTGTAGGACAGCAGGGTCGCAGGCGATGGTGAAGCATGGGGCCAATTTGCCCTCACTATTTAATTTTTTATTTTTGGTCTGTACACTCTAATGCAGTTCTCAGCAATTTTTTTTTAATGCAAAGAATCAGATGGCAAATATCTTAGGCTTTGTTGACCATATGATAACTGCTGTTATAGCTCCAAAAAAACCCACAGACAATATGTTATTGAAGGAGCATGGTTGTGTTTCAATATAACTTTATTTACAAAACAGATCTGTCTGATGAGAACATATAATTGTATTCATTAAAGTAACTGTATTTTGTGCAACTCTGTGGTGACTATGAGGTTCAAATATGTGACTGTCACCTGACTTCTCTGGGTGATACCACTTCCGCAAAAATGGTTGTAAGCAGTAAGTGTTAAAACTGCATGGGAAAGATAGTAAGTGAAACATGTGCTGAACTAAGTAGAGAACAAGGTGCAAAACAAAGTACTATTATTTTGGAGTTGCTAATACGTAGAAAAGGAATTTACCATGTACCTTTTAGAAGGCCCTGTCCTGCTGGCCAGGGAGCTGAGCCATCATGACATCAAAATGCATGTACCTTGAACATGCCAACAAGGCAAGAAAAGGGTAAGATTTTGCTTTTCTCCTGAACAGAGTAACTTGCCATGCAAGAGAGAGATTCTCCTCGGGTGGATACGGGCACCTGACCCATATGTTCTGAGCACAGTTTTCTGTGCTCATCTCTAACAGCAGCTCAGGGCCGCCAGGAGTCACAAACATTACAGGAGACAGCCTGCCACCCTGTAAGACCAAGTCTACCCCCAGACCCGGGCAAGCAACCTGGCTTCCCATTCACTGAGGAAATGGAAGCTCCTACTCTACACTCTCAGTGCCAGATCCCCCCTACCAGGACTTCAATATATTATGACGGATGAATTTTCTGTGCCCCTAAGGCCAACCTCTCATCTGAGCACAAAATCACGGGTCCCTGTCCCCTACACCACCAGCATTCCCTTTCTTCTGGATCACCCTATGCTTACAGGCTAGATCTAATTCTTGCCTAAAATATACCCCCGACTCTCTCTTGTTTCTGCTCCACTTCTCAATTACCTTGTAGAAAAAACAACTAGAACAGGGGTGGGCAAACTTTTTGACTCGAGGGCCACAATGGGTTCTTAAACTGGACTGGAGGGCCGGAACAAAAGCACGGATGGAGTGTTTGTGTGAACTAATATAAATTCAAAGTAAACATCATTACATAAAAGGGTACGGTCTTTTTTTTCAATAGTTTTATTCATTTCAAACAGGCCGGATCTGGCCTGCGGGCCGTAGTTTGCCCACGGCTGAACTAGAAGAACTGTGAATATTTGCTGCCTATACTCCCCTCCTCTCATTCTCTTTAGAACCCACTTCAGTTATGTTATTTTCTCCAAAACACCAACGCTCCACTTTGTCAAGGTCATCAGTGATTTGCTGTCAAATCCAATGGTCCAGCCTCAATTTCCATCTTTCTCAAACTTTCACCAGCATTGCACACAGCCCATCACCCCTTCCTTCTGCAACACCGGCTCCCCCGGCCTCCGGGAGGCCTCCTCCTCAATGCAAGGTCCCGGGCTTGGCGGCTCTCACTCCTGCAGTGACATGTGCGGGCCTGGTCATCTCATCCAGGCACAAAAGCTTTAAGTGCCATGTGTGATGCCTCACAAATTGAGGTCCTACACCATCCTATGGACATCAGACTCATCCAGCAACTAACTCGCCATCTTGCCCTGGGGCTTCCAACAGGGATCTCAAACTTCACATGTGCTAAACAGAATCCTGCTTTCCTCAACTACCCCTTGTCTTCCTGTTGCTTTCCCACATTAACAAATGGCAAATGCACTTTTCCAGCTCTTTGGGCCAGATCCGTGGTGTTCTCCATGATTCCTGCCTTCTCACTCCTCACGTTCAATCTAATGACAAATCCCAGTCATCTCTAACTCTCTCAATTCTGACCACTCTCACCACCTCCACGCCGAGCACTGACCTCGTTACCTGTCACCTGGAGCCCTGGAATCACGTCCTATGTGCTGGCCATGCTTCCCTTCTTGTCCTGATACAGCTTACTCTCTGCCAACAACCGGGCAGATTATTTTCCAATGTGTGACATTTTGTCACTTTTCTGCTTAAATATTTCTCCATCTCTTTCAAAATCACATCCCAAGCCCCTCGCCCCCCTCACCCACGTCTGCGGTGATCTGGCCTCCACAACCCTTCTCCTCACCCCTACTCCTCCCCTCTCCCACTGAGCTCCCACCTCTCCCCTTCTTGTCACCAGCTGAATCCACCAGCACAGTCCCACCTCCAGGCCTTGGTGACTGCTGTTTCCTCTCCGGGATACTCTTCCCCAGATATCATGGTGGGCCTCTGCTACAGTGCTGCCTGGCAGACCACTCTTCTGGCAGTGAAAAGGACACAGACAGGTGGGCAGCCTCGGGGGGGCACCTGCCTGGACAGCTGGCTGCCACCTTCTCCTGGAGTCTTGGGGCCAGAGGAAAGAACATCCCAGGACCAAGCTTAGCCCCTGGATTACGGAACCTGCACTGACTCCAGAATGTGACCTAACCCACCTGCGGAGGGGGTGGATCTTGCCAATTCTGGTCCATCTCCACATCCTCCCTAACTTACAGGACAGAACATGGAAAGTTGAGCAGTTCAAAGTTCCTTGTGGTAGAGAGCATAAACTACAAAGTCAGACAGAAGGATCTGCATATATTTCAAAATGGGCCTGGAAACTTGTAATTTATATTAGTATCTGAATCTTAGTTTTTTTCAACAGTAAAATGGGGACAGCACCATTGTGAAGATTACATAAGATAACGCATGATAAAGTATTTTGTATAAACACGATAGTGTTGTCATGTTCAAAGTCACCTCTCTAGACGCAGTTACCTTAGTCATAAAGATGATCATAAAGCGATCATCCAGTTCAAAAACTGCTTTCATCTGTTAGCGAAATTGATATGTAGTTTAAGCTTATTCTGATGAAAAAAATACCCTGTCATTAAGCCCATTTAAAAGAGTCCATTCCTCTAGCCTTGAATGAATATCCCTTCCTTATCCTCTGTCCTACACTCATTCACATCTTTCGATGCTAAGGATAAATTTCACCTCCTTTGTTTTTTCTCCAAACACTTTACATAAGAAATTTCTGTTCCTGCATCCTTCCTGGGCACTCTGCTACTTCTAGCATCACATTTTTCAAATCCGAGCCTCAGTAAGTTTGTCTGTTCATATAGTATAATGATCCTTGAAAACAGGGAGTAACCCTCCTGCTCTCTGAATCCCCACAGACCCCAACAGTACTTCCTAAGTAAAAGATGCTCCTCAAACAGCTAACAAAATGGGGGAGAGCATCATCAAACCCATTGACATGTGGCAATAGAAGAAACCACGTTTTCTGCCATTTCTACAACTAGCAAATAGTGTAACGCCACTTAATAGCACAAATAAGGAAAAAGTCTCGTGAGAGATGTGCTTCCTCAGCAACCTCTAAGGATAGCAAAGCCGAGCCAAGGGAGGTAATTAGCTGAACAAATGTACTGAAACAGACGCTTTAGGGAAAACACTAAATGGGAAACTGGAAAAGAGACTCGCCCGCTGGCATGGCTCAGTGGTTGAGCTTCGGCCTACGAACCAGAAAGTCACGGTTCTCTGAAATCAATAAAAGTATAGTAAGAAAGAAGAGAGAGAGAAAGAGAGAGAGAGAGAGAGAGAGAGAGAGAGAGAGAGAGAGAGGTAGAAAGAAAGAAAGAAAGAAAGAAAGAAAGAAAGAAAGAAAGAAAGAAAGAAAGAAAGAAAGAAAGAAAAGGAAGGAAGAAAGGAAGAAAGGAAGGGAGGGTTCTCAGGGAAAAAAGTTCTGCAAATGCTTAAAGGGAAATCATTTAAATTGTTGTGAGGGATGGAAAATAAACTGCAGAAGTTGAAAACAATGTCAGTGGTAGAGAAAGTGAATTCTTACATTTGGGAGACATTTCATAATTGGCAACATGATTTTTATACAAATTAGCTAAATTGAAAATACTAATACACCTATTAGGGCAGGTTTGGGGCTTTGAGCAGAGAGAAGATAGAGAGGTGTGTGCTCTTGGGATGCTGTAATTATGAGAAGAGGTTCTGTGCACATATTAACCAAAATGGTTATGGTTTTTGTACACATATTAAGCAAAATGGCAATGTTTACAAAATGATGGTTATAATGAATTATAATGCAATTTGCAAAGTAGGTGCTTCCTGGGCATGGTGTGCCTGTGAAATCTTCTCTCTGGCCCTTATTCTTGTGGAATAAAACGTTTGAATTCCTATTTTATTTTCTGAGCAATGTATATCCTTCCTTTCTCTAAAAAGGGCTGAGGATAGATACTCTGCCACAGATATATGAGATGACTACACAGCAATCTTCCAAACAATGAATTGCAGTAGAAGACAAATTGGCTGGATCAGGGAAGATAAAGCCAGGGGAAAGCATGGCCGGCAAAGGGTCTGCTTGCCCAGAGGTCTAGCTCACCAGGGCAAAGGCACCAACAGTTCTCATGGTGCAGAAGATGAGACAAAGCAAGATCTCCCCAGAAACGTAGGTGCTCCTAGGAGAGAGGAGGCAGCCACGCCTCAGAGGACTGCGGATGGAGCGGGTGCTGTGTGGGGCCAGGAACACAGCCTCATGGCAGAGAACACAGTGAATTCCACAAGATGTTTACTTGTAAGGCTGACTCCTCCTTACTCAGTGCCTCAGAGCACAGAGCCCTGGGGTCAGGTACCGAGCTCATTTTAGGGTAAAACTGAAACTAAAGGGGCCATTCCTTATCTTTCCGGCAGCTGACAGATGCTAGTCTCTCCTTGAGGTTTAAGCAGCAGTGCGGTAAGAAGAGGTTCTACTAACGAATCACCTGGAGAGGAGCTACACTTGGTTGCTGGGCGGAGTGGAGACCCCTAGCTTTAGGAGGCTAGCTATGCTGAAAACAGAAGTGACACTGTCTTATAACAAGAGTTCGAATCGAGAAAGAGTCCCAGGCGGAAAGCCTTAGTTCTCAGAGAGGGTCTGACATATGCCTCGAAAAGCTACTTGGGATTCATGTAGACTTTACAAAGTGAGGGACCATCAAGCCCTCAACGTTGCATGCCACAGAATGTGACTACGATAGTTTTACACCAGTTTTTTTAAGTGGAAGCTATCTGTATTGTTAAAAAGAGGGGGAGAGGGGGCTTTGCAAGCCCTTGAATAAATTATTAAATTATATTAGATTCACAGTGAGTATTACCTTATCAAAGGATAAAAGACTTAACATAAGGGAAGCTTGTTAGCTCTAAATCATCAGCCATAATAAACCAAAGGCAAGAAAACGTGTGACTAGTCTTACAGAGTTAACGAGAAGTCAGAGATTAATAAATATTAACTGAATTAATTTTAGAGAATTGCTTTGACTTTCCTATCTGTATTCTGTATCCATTACTTCCCTGCCACACAATCACTAATAGAGGTCGCCTAGGTAAATTAATTCCTCAGTCAAGGTTTAGTATCTAAATTAATAGAGCTTTATCATCCCTGAAGTACAGCCATTATCCACTCTCCAGTACTCCATGGGCAACCTCATAGGAACCTCTATCATCCTTCTTACACATTTTGACCTTTCGTGTAAATACCCCACAGTCATTCTATGTGAATCCACTCTGGCGACCCACGTTGGGGGCTATAGTCTCTTAAACAACCACGATGCACAATACACTATATAAGTCAAGAGGGAGAACACATTGGCTTCCTGAGGCCAGGGATCTGCCTTTCCTGTCACCGCTATGTCCCTAGCACCAAGCACAGTGCCTGGCATATAGCAATTATTTATAAACTAGAGGCCTGGTGCACAAAACCCATGCACGCGTAGGGTCCCTAGGCCTGGCCAGCGATCGGGGCCCATCTGTGGGGTGACTGGTGGGGTGACTGGGGCTCCCACTCACACCCACCTTGGCCTGGCACTGCCTGTTCACCAGCCCTGCCCACTGCCACTGCCACCAGTTGCCTTCCTCTGCAGAGCGACTGGCAGGGCGATCGAGGTGGGGGCGCTGCTGGCACACACCTTGGCTGGCCTGGTATCACCCACTGACCAGGTCTGGCCCCCACTGCCACCTCTGGTTGGGGCCTGCAGGCTGGGGGCAGCTCCTGCATTGAGTGTCTGCCCCCTGGTAGTCAGTGCGCATTATAGCGACCGGTTATTCTGCCGTTCACTCAATTTGCATATTAGGGTTTTATATAGATAGATATGTATTGAATGCATAAATGAAAAAGATGAATATGTGAAGGCCTGGTACGTGTCAACTAGCCACATAACTTCTCACATTCATTCTATGTGTAAGAACGGTGTTGTCCACAGTTTACAGAAAACAGATATACCAACGTGCTAAGTGACTTGCCCAGAGTAAATCATAGGACCCAGGTTGGCCCAGCTCCAAGTCCCCCGCCACTACTCGTTTCTCTCACGGGTGCTCTAAGGAAGCATGACTCCAAGGAAGCATGGTGCCCAAGCGACATTCATAGACATTCCCTGCAGGGGTGGGTGAATTCCCAGTGAATCCTACTGTATCAAAGCATCAGAAAAGACATAAGGAAAAGGAACAACTTGTGTCCCTAATGGATCCTTCTTTGCAACTCATCAGGGGACATCCATCTTCAGGAGACAGTGGTGCTGCCCAGGGCATAGCAGGGCATGCTGTCTCCCAAGGTTACCACTCTAGAGTGCCATCCAGAGATGTCCCTGATGACACTTATAGGCTATGCTGCTTTGGGAAAATGTAGTCCTTCTGGATTCCTTACTCATAATCGCTCAAGGGTAGGTCTTGGGCAAAAGAATTCAATGGTCACTTCTACCTTAAACTTCAAAGCTTCCCCATTGCCCAGGTGCTCAGACTAAAGTTACTCAAGTGGACATGAGAGCTGTCAATTTAAAATCAGCGATGTGCCAAATCTTTTAAAACCAGTTGTTTGAAAGTCAGAAACTATGTTCTCACAGAAATAATGGTAGACATGGTTTCCAAACCAATTCATGATTATTAAGTTAATTGATAATCCAGCAAATATTGCCCATGCGGGGTGGGACAAAAGTAGGTTTACAGTTGTGAAGATATGAAACAGAGTTTATTCTTGTATTTTGTATTAATTGTTGTATTCTTTTCCATAAGAGCAACTGTAAACATACTTTTGCCCCCCCTGTATACAATGTAAAGTATTAGAGCATTGCACTCAAACATTAGCAGTTACCTAAAAGTGAAAAACAGTGAACTTTGTCTTAAATAGTACCACTGAAAAAAAATACTACTTGAATCTTATAAAATTGGTGAAGTTTCTGAAGGGGTCATATAAATATTTTCAAAAGCATTAGAAGGTGATCGTACTGGGTTAAGAGGCCAAATTTCACTCTCATGTGGATGGCTGCCCTTTTCTTTGAGACAAGAACACCATTATCCCTACACTGAGTCATCAAGTATCAACGCATCCACCATGAGCTGGGAGTGGAGAAATAAAGAAGAAATGTTAGCAAAGTAGAGAATGAATTTCTTGGTGGGGAAGAGGAGGGAAATGCTAAAGAAATGCTGTGGAAAACTGCATCCAAAGCAGGTCCATGACAGGTAATTATTAAATAGGATGAAGAGGGAGTGAGAGTAGAGCAGATTCAAGAAAATGGAAGATACAATTCAGGGAATATTTACAGTACAAGATAACCTTCATTATCCTACACGCCACTTTTCTAGAATTTCGGACCTACATATTTCAGCAGCAAATAGAGATCATTCACTTAACACATATTTAACTGAATCCCTCCTAATATATGCCTTTGCTGGCTGCTATGAATGACTAAAGAGAATGAATATCAGGTAGCTACTACATTTCACAGCTCATTTATTTACACTTTCATATGTCTGCTTGTTTGAAACTTCAGACACAGTGGTTTCAAGAAGTGGCGTGCTTTCCTGACCAAGAACTCAGGTTTGCAGCCAAGCCTCTGAAGGTTAAGTCCCAGGGCTGTCATGGACCTCTCCTCAGCTTCCCCATCTGTAAAATGGGGGACAATGATAACACTGCCTATCTTGTGGACCTGTGTGGGACTGAGCTAAGTTCATCAATGAGTGATGCTTAGGATAATGTCTAGAACGTAGGAAGCACTCAAAAAAAATTAGCTACTATTATACTTGTATATTATATCCAAACAAAAATACTTATTGAATTTTTCTCTATATATTGTAAAGCCAAAAAACTAGGGTATAGAATAGTACATATAGTATTCTACTTTAAGGAAACAAGTAATAAAAAGTTTATATACTTGAATGTGAAAATAAATGGCCAGGGAAGGTGCTATGCATATGTTTATGTAAGCAAAGTACATCCTTGGAAGGATTCACAAGAAACTCTGCTGAAAGAAACAAGATACAGAAGAGGAAGAGAATTTCATTCTTCTCTGTAAACCCTCATGTACTTTTGTCCCAGACTCATGTGTTATCATCCAGTAAATTAAAAAAAACATTCAGTAAACTTAAATTTTTTGTGGCTCTCAAGCAGGGGATAAAATTGATAGATGTTAGTTCATCAATCCTACCTTGATTTAAAAGTTAATCCCAAATTCATCCACTAAACCATCCAATCCCAATTAGATGGAGGGAAGCCAAACACAGATAATTAGGTTCTCTTCCCAACCATCTTGAATGAAAAACCCAAATCAGTCAATGCTGAGGTCATCCAAATTAAACACGGAAACATATTACACTGACTGTGTGGGCTGCATAAGACACTTAATACTCTGCAGAAACAATACATCAATTAGCTATTTTTTTAAAAAAATCAAAATAATAAATGTTTAGGAGTTAGTAAACTGATTTCATTAGCTCAAAAATATACGCCTTTTTATTTTGATCATTTATGACATGTACAAGTCATATGTTACATATAAGTATAAGAAAGAATTACATACTAGAATCCAAGTATATTAATTTGATGCTATAAGGCATCCTGACTTCTGGCTAACGAACTGAAAAAAAAAATTACTCAACCCTGTCATGAGGCACAAAATGGGTAAAAAAGCTAAAACACTGATTGTTTTACTTCTTGGAAATATAGTCCAGATTTCAAAGGTAAGGAAACTCGTTTTTATTGCTTTCTGACAATATAAAACAAAGAGTGAACTTTATTTCCAAGAACTTTATAATCTCATTAATCTTCTGGGGAGAGAAAAAAAGAAAGAAAACAAACGCCACCAAGACAAACCAACTCAACAGCCCCAAACAAACATCTGTTTTGTTTTCTCACGTCTTAATAGCCGGGCTATTTTAGATACAAATCTTTGTTTTGCTGACAAATGTTTCCAACATGTGAGTGCAAATGGTTTCACTGAAATAGTTTATTTTCGAGCTGGACAAATCGCAAACTTCTCCCAAGTCCAAGAGGCATCTGTGAAAATGAGCAAGTGGGGCCTCGAGATGGTCAAAACCGCTCTCGCTGCACAGCGCAGGCCTCCAGGTGCTGCTATGGCAAACCTCAGGATCGCTTCTACAGGGGAGACACAGGCGTGCTAGGTAGTGTAGATGTGGCCCAAATTCCTTGCATTTATAGGGAAGTCGCGGGCTGTTTAGTTTTGCAGCCTGTCACACTGAATTCCTGTGAGAGCTCAGCATTCTCCAACTTTGCACAAGAATGTTCCCCTTTTTTCAGGCACTCTGCTCTACTTTCGGGGGCCTTGGCAAGGATCAAAGAAGCAGAGGGAACAAATGGTTTCCCATGCATATTGAATTCCCTCTTATACTGACTTTTCCTCTGTCATTGAAATTCAATATTGGCAAGATTCCCGTACATCACCTTAACCAGTAAATCGTCTGCATGCAGTCAGAGCATGAAAAGGTACATTTCAACAGTAAGTTTTTGTAAGGAATTCAAATGAACTAATTGGATGAAAAATTAACCTTTCTATGGTATCTGCACTAAAACTCATTACTAATAAATAAAACTGCTTTTTATTTCACCGTAACCTGAAATGTTTTATCATTTACACTCTCTCTCTCTCTCTCTCTCTCACCCTTCCCTCCCCATGCTTTGTATTATTTAAAAATTCAATTTTATATTTTGTAAGAATTTGGCCTCAAAATTCTTGATTAACTTAATGCTGCCTAACATTTACTGAGCATTTAATAGCTATGTGTCAAGTTTCCCTCATCTGTAAAATGGGAACAGATAGTACCTACCTCATGGGTATGTAATAAGATTGCACGGAATGTAACAGCCTCTAAACACAATCATTGTATTTTTTCTAAGGATGATGATGATGATGATGATGATGATGATGATACTGTCCTAATTATTATGCAATGCTCTAAGAGATTTGTTAAGAAATATGTTCTCAAGCCAAATTATTTAAATGTAGTACAGTAACTGAATTACAAGTGAGTGTGCATATTTTGATTATACATATGAGTCATAGGATACAATATATATTTTTAAATGGCTTAGGCACTCTTTTTAGAAAAAAACTCTTTCATGAAAATTACTTTCAAGTGGTAAAATTATTTTTTATCACTCTTTTGAAAAGAGGTTTATTTAGTTATGTTTGTAATAACCTGCCTTAAGATTTTAGGGTTGAGTACAAGGAAATAACATACTCTTTAAACATCAGTGGCTAAGAGATGATAAGTTATGTTTAGATATTAGCACAAAAGTAAAATATCCTATAATGGTTTTTTTCTTTTTTAAATGTTTATATGTCTTTAAACATAGAAAACAATCATAGATTTTGTAAAGAAGAATTATAAACACACACAATGCAATATACAGATGATATATTATAAAATTGTACACATAAAACCTATATAATTTTATTAACCAATGTCATCCCAATAAATTTAATTACTTTTAAAAAAGAAATTTAAAATAAATTTTTGTTTTGAAAATTTGAAAAATTTTTAAAATGAAGGCCATCATTTAAAAATTAAAATAATTATGCATTTAATTTGGATATTGCTTTACAGTCTTAGATTTAAATAAGAAAAAAGAGTTGATTCTGACCAAAATTTTCTATTTTAGATAGTGGGATTTGAATGTAACATGAAATTCTCAGGAACTAATCACATTCTCTAACAATACAAAGTCATTTAATTGGGAAAATATTAATAACTGGGCTATTGTCATAAATTATATATACTGTATATCATCAAATTTCTAAGATTTTTCCAATAAATGTTTATAAATTTATACCTCTTTAAAAGGGAATGTTTCAATGATAATGAAAATATTTCAAAATAAATGAAAATGAAAAAAAATTACCTATCAAATTCTGTGGGATGCAACAAATCCAGTGCTTAGAATTTTAAAGCATTAAATGCACATATTAGAAAAAAAATAAAATACACTAGGTTTCAAGCCTTAGAAAACTAGAAAAAGAAAAGCAAACTAAATAAAAAGTAACCAGAAGAAATAATAAAAAGCAGAAAATTCAATAAAATTGAGATAAGAAAAACAATAGAGAAAAATCAATGAAACAAAAAGTTGGCTCTTTTACAAGATCAATAAAATTTATAAACCTGTAGCTAGGCTAACCAATACAAAAGGAAGACATGACTATTAATATTGAAATGGAAAGGGCCATCCATCAGTAGCAATCCCATAGACACTAAAAGACTAATAAAGGAATATTATGGAGCAATTCTCATTTTATAACATAGATAATAAGGACCATTCCTGGAAAGACAATCTACTAGGACTCACACAAGGAGAAACATATAATCTGAATACCAGTAGGCCTAATCTATTAAATCAATACTTAACTTTCCAAAACATAAAGGACTAGGCCTAACGGGGTTCACTGGGGATTTCTATTAAATATTTAGTGAACAAATAATACAAATTTTCTACCATCTGTTCCAAAAAACAGAAGCAGAGGAAACATTTCTTAATTTAGTTTATGTGGTCAGCATTACCCCAATAGCAAAACCAGAAAGATACATTACAAGAAATGAAAATTACAGACCAATATCTCTCATGCACACAGATGCAAATATCCTTAATACAGTATTAGCAGAATGAAATCCAACAATGTCTAAGAAGAACTATACACCCTGATCAGGTAGGATTTATTCCAAGTATGAAAAGCTGGCTCAGCATTTGAACATCAGTTAATGTAATTCATTACATCAATAGGCTAAAGAAGAAAAATCATATGATCATATCACCTGATGTAGAAAAGGCATTCTTGATATGAACTCTCAGCAAACTAGGACTAGAGGGAACTTCCTTAAGTTGATTAAAAAACAAAAACAAAAAAACACACACACACAAAAAAAACCCAACCCTAACCGGTTTGGCTCAGTAGATAGAGCGTCGGCCTGCAGACTGAAGGGTCCCAGGTTCGATTCTGGTCAAGGGCATGTACTTTGGTTGCAGGCACATCCCCAGTGGGGAGTGTGCAGGAGGCAGCTGATTGATGTTTCTCTCTCATCAAT
>NW_006293700.1:1897859-1902141 GCF_000327345.1 Myotis davidii
CAAGGGCACATGCCTGGGTTGCAGGCCCAATCCCAAACCTGTAGGAGGTAGCCAATCAATAATTCTCTCTCATCATTGATATTTCTATCTTCTCTCTCTCCTGATTATCATAATTGATGTTTCTATCTCTCTCTCCCCTTTCCCATCCTCTCTGATATCAATAAAATATATATTTAAAAAATAAAGTAAAATGTTGCTGAATGATAAACCTCACTGTATTTCTGAAGGTAGATAGATTCTTATATATTTTCAGATGATGTAAATTTTATTTTATTAAGATAGTCCAAACATAGCTATCAAACACATTTTTAAGTGAATGCAAAAGTTTTGAAAGTTGCTAAGAAACTAGGTCTTAAAAGTTCTCATTACAAGAAAAAAAATATTTGTAACTATGTGTAATTCTGGATGTTAACTAGATTGTGACCATTTCACAGTCTATGCAAATATCAAATCATCATGCCGTATACCCAAAGCTAATGTTATATGTCAATTACATATCAATAAAAAATAAACAAAAATGAATGCAAATGCATTGTTTTTAGTTTTTAAAATGAATTAAATATTTGAGATTAAACTTTCATATGCGTTATATAATTTTAATGTATTAGACTTGCCTTTCTAAGGGAGAAAATAGCATTCAGATTTAGTTATAAACACAGTACAATAATTTTTTAGCTTAAGATTCATGAGTAGGTTCACATTTATAAGTAACACTGCATAATGTCATGTCCTTAAAAGATACCTATTCTTCATATAGCTTTAAAAATGCACAGTAAAATAAACAAATGAGTCCTTAGATGTTTGCCCTGAAGGTTATCTTTATATGTTCATTCTGACATAATGATTCTATGAACAATACAATAACAGATATCATAAACATGTATTTATCTGTAGTGCACAATTCCATGAAACTGAAAGACAGCATCCTGGTCATACATAAGATCAGCTAATGGCTAGAGTCTAACTTTCTAGCATTAGAAAATACTGACTTTAAAGCCACTAGACGGGTTAAAAATAAAAGAAAAAACACTTGAAATTATTTCAACAAAAAGAAACATTATTTCAACTATTTTTAACTCTATCTTAAAACAAAGACATTAGGTTATGTGTAATACATATCCCTTTCTAATTCTTTAATAAATTACTGTACTTTAACAACAAAACTTCCTTTTAATCAAGAAGGACAAGTCTGCAACTCTATATATGATTAGTAAGAAAGGAAGGTTAGCGCCAAAAAACTGAGGCTTACCGCAAATGTAAAAAAACCCAGACTAAATATTCCTTGAATTTTTCAAGTAATCCACATTTCTTTTTCAATGTGGAAACTCACTGAACTTTCCACTTCTAACTATGCAACACAAGAAAGGCTTAACCATACACATTCATTTCAGTGGGAAGTGGTAAATACAAGAAATCTGAAAAATATTATTTCTCCCCAGTTCAATTAATTCCTATTCTGTAGCCATAAAGATACTGAAATTAAAGTAAGTACCTAAAACACTGTTTATTAACATAAAACTTAAAATAGGTCATTCGACCTTAAAAATCATATTATACCTTTAGAAAGTGGTAATTCTGCATTGTTTCCCTAGCGGCATGGTTTTGTGCTGAGTCATGCCCACCCTTTTCATGGCATCCCTTTCATAAATAAGATTCACTTAAAACAATGTCTAATTTTAGGGACAAACTCATGATATGACTAAATTGTTTTTCCTATAAAGCGCTAATCAACCTTAATTTAAAATGCATAATTAAGTCTCCACCAGATTGTTTTACTAGAATATTGTACTTTTGACAAACCAAAATGCCATGAATTGAGTATGATTCTTCTGCCTTCTCCTTTTCTCACCCTGTTATCTCACAGATCCTGAAGAGTTTTTCTACTGCTCATTCACACAGCTATCTGCATTACAAGATTTCAAGACCCTTTTTAGTCCTCAAGTTCTTACATGACCCAGGGGGTTCATGTGAAAACACAAGAGTTCCCTAAATTTGGAACAAGCCCTTATCTTCCCTCATGAAGTTTATGAAAGTAGGGTAGAAAATTCTACAATAGTTACATTAAATTCAATACCTTCTACAACAAAGTTTATCCTGAGTGAGATTATATAGATGTGGAATCTAATGAAAAGACAGAAGAGACATGTATACGAGGCTCTATAAAAACTGTATTTACACATGTGACGTGGGTGAAGAATATCCAACTAGATTTTTTAAAAAATAAAGGTAAAATAAATAAATTATATTTTTAAAAAAATCTACAAAGAACCTACAGCTAACATCACACCTAATGGTGAAAAATTCGACATTTCCTCCCTAAGATCAGGAATAAGGTAAGGATGCCACTTCCATTCGACGTTGTACAGAAAGTCCTAGCTAATGCAATTAGATAAGGAAAGGAAAGAAAAGGTATTCGGACCTGGAAAAAAGGCATAAAACTGTCTTTGTTCACAGAGGGCATGATTGTCTATGTAAAAAATACCAAAGAATCAACAACAACAAACCTCCTGGAACCAATAAGTTATCATAGAAAGCTTGCAGAGTATAAGGATAATACACAAAAGTCAATTACTTTCCCATATACCTGCAGTGAACCAGTTGGAATTTGAAATTAAAAACACATTTACATTAGTATATAAGAGAAATATATATCCAAAAAATAAATACAAAATCCATATAAGGAAAACTATGACACTGATGAGAAAAATAAAAATCTAAGTTAATGGAGAAATATTCAATCTACATGGGTAGGAAGATTCAGTATTGTCAATATTCAATATTGTCAGTTCTTCCCAACTTGCTGTACAGATTCAATGCAATTTCAATAAAAATCCCAGTTTCTGAGTGGATATTGATAAGCTGATGCAAAAGACCCATAGTAGCCAACACAATATTGAAGAAGGACTGGCACTACTCAACTTAAAGACTTACTGTGAAGATGCAGTATTCAAGACAGTGTAGTACTGGCGAAAGAATAGCTATAGATCAAGGCAACAGAACAGAGAGCTGAGAAATAGACCCACACAAGTATCGTCCACTGATCTTTGACAAAGGAGCAAAGGCACTTTAATGGAGCAAAAATCGGCTTTTCAACAAGTGAGGCCACGACAACTGGGTATTCACATGGCAAAAGTGAATCTGGACAGTGACCTTACACTGTTCACAAAAATTAACTCAAAATGGACCAGAGACCTACATGTAAAATGCAAAAACCATGACATTTCTAGATCATAATGTAGGAGGAAACCTATGGCACGGCAATACGTTTTTTAGATACAAACCAAAAGCATGTTTCATGAAAGAATAAATTCATTAAGTTACACTTCAAATTAAAACCTTCTGCTCTGCAAAAGATACTGTTAAGAGAATGGTAAGATAAGCCACAGACTGGGAAAAAGCACTTGCAAAATGCATATCTGATAAAGGACTTGTATCCAAAATATACTAAGAACTCTTAAAACTCAACAGTAAGAAAACAAACAACCTGATTAAAAAGTGGGCAAAAGGTCTGAAAAGACACCTCACCAAAGAAGATAGACAGCAAATAAGCATATGAAAAGATACTCATCATCATATTTCATTAGGGAAATGCAAATTCCAACAACTAGATGCTACTCCACACCCATGAGCAGGGCCAATGTGACACAGTGACACCATCAAAGGCTGGCAAGGACGTGGAACAAGAGGAACTCTCCTTCTTTCGCAGGTGGGAACACAAAATGGTGCAGCCGCTTTGGAAGACAATTTGGCAGTTTCTTATAAAACAAAACATACTATTACCATACAACCCACCAATCACACTCCTAGGTATTTACCCAAATGAACTAAAACATATGTCCATACAAAAACCTGCACACCAATATTTTTAGTAGCTTTATATATGACTAGAGGCCCAGCGCACAAAATCGTGTGGGTCGGGTCCCTAGGCCAGGCCTCCATCATCTGCCCGTTGGCCAGTCCCCAGGCTGAACACTGCCTCTGCCTCTGCCACCAGGCTGTCAGGCTGTTGGGATCACCAGCTCATCCCCGGCTGCTTGGGGCTCAGGCTTGTGAGAAAGCGGGCGCTGGAGACTTCACCTCCATGTGCCCATGTGCGTGTGCGCTGGGCTGGCCGCTGATGGAACGCGCTGCCCGCTTAGGCCGCTCACGCTGCCACCCCCGCTGCCGCTGGGGCTTGAGGTGCTGACGGAAGCTGCGGGGCTCGCCCGTGACCTACCCGCCCTGGTGTGAGCGGCCCACGTGCTCCATCAGCGGCCAGCCCGGTGCACACGCGTGGAGGTGA
>NW_006293700.1:1906618-1908012 GCF_000327345.1 Myotis davidii
GGTGGCATCACCAGCTCCTCCCCGGCTGCTTGGGGCTCAGGCTTGTGAGAAAGCGGGCGCTGGAGACTTCACCTCCATGTGCCCATGTGCGTGTGCGCTGGGCTGGCCGCTGATGGAACGCGCTGCCCGCTTAGGCCGCTCACGCTGCCACCCCCGCTGCCGCTGGGGCTTGAGGTGCTGACGGAAGCTGCGGGGCTCGCCCGTGACCTACCCGCCCTGGTGTGAGCGGCCCACGTGCTCCATCAGCGGCCAGCCCGGTGCACACGCGTGGAGGTGAAGTCACTGGCGCCTGCTTTCCTGCAGGCCTGAGCCCCTGAGCAGCTGGGGATGAGCTGGTGATCCCGCAGCCTGACAGCCAGCCTGGTCCTCCCGCCACCCACCCCAATTCCCCCGTTCACCATCGCTGATCCATCAGAGCCTGCGGGCCAGGGGCAGGGACCAAGAGGTCAGCCATTCAGCCCGCTCACCAGTCCCAAGTCCCACCCCACCCCGCTCATGGGCTGGGGGAGGAGGGGCAGGGAGGGACCGAGAGGTGGTCAATGCTACCTCATGGTGACTGGTCGTTTGGTCATCCTGGTTGTCATGGACACTGCCTTTATATATATATATATATAGATTGTCCAAATTGGAAACAACCAAAATATTCTTCATTTGGGAGGTGGAGGCAGGCATTTCCAGTTGGAAAGTAAGTATGACTTTCTTGAACCTAATAAATAAATGAAAATGTTGCTGAATGAGCCCTGGCTGTTTTGGCTCAGTGGCTAGAGTGTCGGCCTGAAGACTGAAGGGTCTTGGGTTTGATTCCAGTCAAGGGCACATGCCTGGGTTGCAGGCCCAATCCCAAACCTGTAGGAGGTAGCCAATCAATAATTCTCTCTCATCATTGATATTTCTATCTTCTCTCTCTCCTGATTATCATAATTGATGTTTCTATCTCTCTCTCCCCTTTCCCATCCTCTCTGATATCAATAAAATATATATTTAAAAAATAAAGTAAAATGTTGCTGAATGATAAACCTCACTGTATTTCTGAAGGTAGATAGATTCTTATATATTTTCAGATGATGTAAATTTTATATTATTAAGATAGTCCAAACATAGCTATCAAACACATTTTTAAGTGAATGCAAAAGTTTTGAAAGTTGCTAAGAAACTAGGTCTTAAAAGTTCTCATTACAAGAAAAAAAATATTTGTAACTATGTGTAATTCTGGATGTTAACTAGATTGTGACCATTTCACAGTCTATGCAAATATCAAATCATCATGCCGTATACCCAAAGCTAATGTTATATGTCAATTACATATCAATAAAAAATAAACAAAAATGAATGCAAATGCATTGTTTTTAGTTTTTAAAATGAATTAAATATTTGAGATTAAACTTTCATATGCG
>NW_006293700.1:1908521-1919208 GCF_000327345.1 Myotis davidii
GAGGGGTTCAAAATAAAAGAAAAAACACTTGAAATTATTTCAACAAAAAGAAACATTATTTCAACTATTTTTAACTCTATCTTAAAACAAAGACATTAGGTTATGTGTAATACATATCCCTTTCTAATTCTTTAATAAATTACTGTACTTTAACAACAAAACTTCCTTTTAATCAAGAAGGACAAGTCTGCAACTCTATATATGATTAGTAAGAAAGGAAGGTTAGCGCCAAAAAACTGAGGCTTACCGCAAATGTAAAAAAACCCAGACTAAATATTCCTTGAATTTTTCAAGTAATCCACATTTCTTTTTCAATGTGGAAACTCACTGAACTTTCCACTTCTAACTATGCAACACAAGAAAGGCTTAACCATACACATTCATTTCAGTGGGAAGTGGTAAATACAAGAAATCTGAAAAATATTATTTCTCCCCAGTTCAATTAATTCCTATTCTGTAGCCATAAAGATACTGAAATTAAAGTAAGTACCTAAAACACTGTTTATTAACATAAAACTTAAAATAGGTCATTCGACCTTAAAAATCATATTATACCTTTAGAAAGTGGTAATTCTGCATTGTTTCCCTAGCGGCATGGTTTTGTGCTGAGTCATGCCCACCCTTTTCATGGCATCCCTTTCATAAATAAGATTCACTTAAAACAATGTCTAATTTTAGGGACAAACTCATGATATGACTAAATTGTTTTTCCTATAAAGCGCTAATCAACCTTAATTTAAAATGCATAATTAAGTCTCCACCAGATTGTTTTACTAGAATATTGTACTTTTGACAAACCAAAATGCCATGAATTGAGTATGATTCTTCTGCCTTCTCCTTTTCTCACCCTGTTATCTCACAGATCCTGAAGAGTTTTTCTACTGCTCATTCACACAGCTATCTGCATTACAAGATTTCAAGACCCTTTTTAGTCCTCAAGTTCTTACATGACCCAGGGGGTTCATGTGAAAACACAAGAGTTCCCTAAATTTGGAACAAGCCCTTATATCTTCCCTTGAAGTTTATGAAAGTAGGGTAGAAAATTCTACAATAGTTACATTAAATTCAATACCTTCTACAACAAAGTTTATCCTGAGTGAGATTATATAGATGTGGAATCTAATGAAAAGACAGAAGAGACATGTATACGAGGCTCTATAAAAACTGTATTTACACATGTGACGTGGGTGAAGAATATCCAACTAGATTTTTTAAAAAATAAAGGTAAACGTAATGTGATCAAACATAAAAATGTTTAGAGTTGGGATGTGCATCAGAAATGAATATTTGCAGTGAGCTGGAACACAGTTTAGGAATGATTTAACTGCTTACTCTGGAATAAACCGCGTTGGCATGCGTTTAAGAGAAAAGGTAGAACACAAAATGTAAAGCTATTTTTTTTTTTTGGGTGGGGGTTGGGGGGTTTGCCTGCTAACATCTACAGAATAAACCAATAGTCAAAATTTAAGTTAGCATCTGTTACCTAAAACTTTTTTTTTATGAATAGGATAACCATCTGGAATTAACCTTCTGGTCAAAATATCGTAATAGTGAGTCTTTCCATTTAAGACCATTTCACCTGACTGGTAGCAACAGGGTAGACGGCGGCTCCATGAATAAAAGGCAAAGGAAGAACCCTCTCAGACTCTTGGTGGGTAAGAGCTCACTCATAATCCATGAAAGGAGAGGTTACGTTAAAACAGTGTTAACAGGAGCATGGAGAAGTATCAAAACCATCGCAGGAAAACTTCCACGGGAGGAGGGGGCCCGTCCAGGCTGCGCAGAGGCACGGAAAATGCCTTAGGCACACTGCTACCCATTTCACAGCCTGCATGAGTGGGAAAGGATCGGCCAGGGAATCACTTTCCCATCACCAGCCCTTTCATGCTATTTGATTTCTTTATCGTCATTAAATATTTAATGTTTTTCAACATTACATTCAAGGTGATGGCACTTATTTTCATTTTCAATGTCAGCAAATTACTTATAATTATAGTTAAGAATTATAACTATTCATAATCATGCATGTAAAAAGCTATATAAATCTTGGAAATCGTATATTTATAATTAAATGAAATCTCCTTTTCATGTGCTTTTGAAGTTCACGTGCTTTATTTTTATTTGTTTAAATATTTTAGTATAAAGCCAATGCCACGCTCATGCTGCTTGATTCGTCTGTAGGCTTGCCCAAATTTGCCAAAACCCTGCAACCACTGGATGAATATATGACTGTAGAAAAATGCATTTAAACCACGAGAGATACAGTCTGCAGAACCAACAAAATGAGCATAATTACCTGCTGCGGGATCTGTAACTGCCTGGCTGGTGATGCCAGATGGTGGTTCTTGAAGCTGGTAGGTGGCATTTGTCGAAGGTGTGGTGGGGCTGGTGTTGCTGCTCGTCATGTAATGCGCTGGATACGGTGAGCTGTTATAATACTGTGCGTACTGGCCCTGGCCAAAACTGGGGTAAGACGGATAGTCCTAGCAAATCAAACCAGCAAGAATCATCTGTCAAAAAGTATGGCTGCTTATTTCTTATATTGCAAATAAATCTGTGCTCCTGAATTTACATAGGAACACACAAAGCTCCGTTGACTGAAGTGCTCAGACTTACAAATGAGTTTTATGTAAGACCAGAACACTCTTCACATTTCTTCTATGTGCCATGATGCACTACTAGGTAAAATTAAACCAACCCCAAAACCAAATAACACACCAGGTAAGACTATTAAAGAGATATTAAAAGAAGAAAAAAACTATTAAAAGGCTTAGAAAAGCTCTCACTTATAGTGTCCTATAAATAGATTCTTTTTCATATAAAGAAATCATCTGTGCATTTTTAAAATTTCAGAAGTTAAATTAGCTTTTAAAATTACCTGCTGTGAACTGTTAAATCCAGAGGAATTTGTGAGTGAATTATTTCCTGTATATAATCCTGATGATGTTGTAAAACTGCTACCTGAAACAAAATGAAAAGAAATAGGCTGACTAAGCTTCGTAGAATCGCATGCCTACAGGAAATTATTACTTAGACAAAGCAGGATTGGAGTTCACTGCTAATGTATTTGGTTTCTCTTCAGAACCAGAATCCATTGCCATGGCTAAAATTGCATTTTCTTAAAATGGCTGACAATTTTAGTTTTACCATATTACAAAGAACTAAAATGTAAGGAGGTTTAAATTTGTGATGAATGAATAACCCATGTAAACTATTATACATTTGTGCAAAACTACTAGACACTGAGCTTTCCATTTCAATTAGCAAAACACAACAGGATTTTCCCCATTTTACATTAAGTATGCTTAGTAAAATGATGGAACAAGATTAGGTGACAGAGTTCCTGCAAGCCCCAAAACTATGTTGTTATTTCCAATAACTTAAGGAGCTTATACTTATCCTAATGGCCCACTGAAAAAGTTGACTATTTCATCTCACAGAAGAATGAAAGGTAGCACTTGAAGTATTTGATAAAACAGAGGTCAGAGAGGAACATGACCAATGCTTTATTATTACACTAGAGGCCCAGTGCACAAAATCCGTGTACTTGAGGGCCCCTCAGCCCAGCCTGCACCCTCTCACAATCTGGGAGCCCTAGGAGGATGTCCCACTGCCATGGAGGCAGGAGAGGCTCCTGCCACCACCACTGTGCTCACCAGCTGTGAGCCTGGCTTCTGGCTGAGCGGTGCTCCTCCTGTGGGTGTGCACTGACCGCCAGGGGGCAGCTCCTGTGTTGAGCATCTGCCCCCTGGGGGTCAGTGCACATCATAATGACCGGTTGTTCTGCCATCAGGACGAAACCAGCTTTCTGACATCCCCCAAAGGGTCCTGGATTGCAAGAGGGCACAGACTAGGCCAAGGGACCCCAACGGTGCACAATTGGAGCTGGGGAGGGATGTGGGAGGTTGGCCAGCAGGGGAGGGACCAGAAGAGGGCTCCAGGGAGTGTCCGACCCATCTCGCTCAGTCCTGATTGGCTGGACCCCAACAGCAAGCTAACCTACGGCTCTACTGTCTGCCCCCTGGTGGTCAGTGCACATAATAGTGAGTGGTTGAGCAGCATTAGCATATCATTAGCATATTATGCTTTGATTGGTTGAACGGCCAACTGGACGACTGGACACTTAGCATATTCGGTTTTATTACATAGGATGTGCTAGGTTAACATTCTACGTATCAAATGTCTACACATGTTCAACAATAAATGGTAAGCGATGTGCAGGATATAAACCTAAGAGCCAATCTTAGTTCTGTCTCTCACTTTACTTCCTATCCTCCAACAATATACAGCAAAGCAACAATATACTAATTTCAAGATCATATTGAAAAAGATTTTGGAAATGACAAGATCAAGGACAAGCAATTTTATAAAAGAGGGCATTTATACACTGCAAAATGGGAAGTTAAACAGGTAAACCCATTCTGTTGAGCTATTTGGTCAATGATTAAGAAATGTTGGCCCTTGGTCAGTGTGGCTCAGTTGGTTGAGCATCATCTTGTGCACCGAAAGATCTCTGGTCAATTCCTGATCAGGGCACAGGCCCAGGTTGTGGATTCAGCCCCCGATCTGGAAGCCTATAGGAGGTAACTGATCAATGTTTCCCTCCCTCTCTCCTTCCCTCCCTCTGTCCCTTTCTCCGCTTCTCCCTTCCTCTCTAAAATCAATAAAAACATATATTTAAGAAAAAGAAATTTTGGCCCCAGCTGGAGTGGTTGAGCATTGACCTATGAACCAGGAGGTCATGGTTCGATTCCTGGTTAGGGCACATGCCCAGGTTGCGGGCTCAATTCCCAGTGTGGGGCATGCAGGAGGCAGCCGATCGATGCATCTCTCTCATCATTAATGTTTCAATCTCTCATACCCTCTCCTTTCCTCTCTGAAATCAATAAAAATATTTTCAAAAAGAAATTTTGTATACCATTTAACCCAGGAATTTTATAGCCAGATATTTACCCTAAGAAATAAATATGGATTTATGCAAAAAGATAGTGAAGACGTTCTTCAGTGTTGTTCCTAATAAAGGAACATAGAAAGCATCCCCAAGTTTGTCATAGGTGTTAACCAGAAAACAGAACACTATGAAGCCATTTGAAGGGTATTATAATGACATTCAATGACGTGGGGAAAACTTTTCATACTATTTTGCTAAAGTAAACACTAAAACAACAAAAATATTTTTTGGTGATCTCACTGGAAATATTTTTAAAAGAATAAAACTTTTTCTTTTATTTTTTAATTAAATTTATTGGGGGTGGCCTTAGTTAATATGATTATATAGATTTCAGTGTATAATTCTATGATACATGATCTGTACATTGCATTGTGTGTCCACCACCCAAACTTACATCATCTTTGTCGCCATATATTTCACCCCCTTTACCTTTTACTATCCCCTTAACTCCCTTCCCTCAGGTAAACATCACATTGTCGTCTGTGTCTAAAAGCACAAGACATTTTTAAAAACCACAGGAATCTCAGAAATGTTATCTATGGAGAGGTACAATCATTGGTTGCATAATATTCATAAAGCCAATGTATATTTTTAAATGTTCTACTCCGAGCTGTGTTGCTTCTGTCAATAGAAAAACCATTTTTAAAAAATAAAAATTTTATGGCAAATGACGGTATAGGCAATAAATGTGTTGGCAGTTCAATGAGAAAGCTCAATGTGAATGAACTATTCACAGATGCCCCAGATATGATGTAGTAACCACAATATGCCAATTATGTACTTGCTACTGAACATTTAAGTGCTGGTTTAAGAGCCAGAAAACAAAGTTTCCAGTTGATCACTTAGGAGCTGTTTGGATTTTGGACAAATCACCTAATCCCTCTAAGATATAATCTCCCTATTGGCAAAAACTCTACTTCATAGGGTTTCTTAAACAGATCAAATGAGGTAATGTTTTGGAAAGCAAAGTCAATAATCTACAGTCTCAACAAATGTTAGGAACGGTTGTTATTTATTCCAGCAAACATTTCTAACATTCTCCACTGCATTTATGTATCTTTTCTCTCTTTTTACTTTCCTAAACTAGATAAACATGACTTAATCTCTTTGCATATCTAAAATTCTTTTCCTACTTATCAAGCATCTCTGAACTTTGAAAACTCAGTCCAAAAATTTGTTATTTTAATTAAGAAGGGAAAATATTTCCTAAGATTGTTTTAAATTTAGTTATCACACAGACTCATATTGGAGGATTTTTTTTTTCATTTGTATCTTTCATGAATACTGTTCAAAATTCCCAGCACACCCACCTAGCAAAGATAAGCAGAGAGCTCTCTCACTGCTAAAATGAATGCCACCATGAACATCAGGGCCTCGGGAGACAAGATCCGTTATTAATGTTCATTTTCATGTGGCGATCTCATACTTCTTAATCATATTAAACACTGGGCTCATGGTGACAATTACATGGGGATAAAAAGATGACTAAGCCATAGTCTTGGACCTCACAGGGCTTCCCAGGATAACATCAGTTTAGTTTTGTTTTCATAAGCATCGAACCAAGTGAGCATATGACTCATCATGTTTTTACATATCAGTGAGCAATTAATATATGATCTATAAAGCAAACTTGTAATGAGCTTTTTAAAATTCCTTGAAAACATTTTTTTGGATAGAAGTGGGACTATCAATGCCTTTTTAATAAACTTTAACTATTTTATACATTTGGTAGGAAAAATTACTTTGAGTTATGACTTGTACTTGCGTTTAAACTCCACATTTTTAGGTTATGACTTGCTACTTTCGTTTGTACTATACATTTTCTAACAATAAATACTGACCTCAAAAATTCCTATCCACCAAGAAAATGAACAAGATATAGAAAATATATTTTAAAAATGGATGTTTTCATTCCGTAAGTTATTCCCTGGAACACGGCGGAAAAGACCATGGAAGCTATATTGGCACATGCAGGCCACTGAGCTATGACCAAGTAAATCACAGCTCAGTACTCCAAATGGCACCCAAGGGACTGCCCAGACTTCATGCTCCTTCCAAGCCTGCACATTAGCGGGAATCCAGCATAAGTTATACTCATTTACTGGCCGACTGGGGGCTGGATTCCATTCCGTTTAGTATGCTGAGCAGGCATTTAATGGCACTCAGCAGCCCAGGAGGCAAAGCAACTTCCAAAGGATCCAACCTCGGGGAGAGGTGTACATACGATAGAACCAGCCTCAGGCAACACAGATTTTCACCAGCAGAATCCAATCTGCAGGCTGCCTGCCTTCATGTAGGATGCAGGCACAGAGAGCAGCTAGCGGTTGATCCAGGCCACCAGCAGCTGGCGGAAGGGTGCGGGGAGGGGCGGGGAGCTGTGACAGCCTCCTTTCCTGGCTTCCTGCCCTCCTCTGGCCCCTCCAGTTCGTTCTCCACAAAGGCAGTGCCATACTTTCTCTAATGCGCATATCTCATCTTCTCACTCCCCTGCTTAACAAAGTAACAGTCAAGGGTTCCCTATTGCTCTCAGGATAAAATTCCAACTCCTTACCAGGCCTCCCTATCGAGCCCTGGTCTGGCTCCAGTTTACCTCTTGGGCTTCTTTGGTTTCTTCCCAGGAACCCCAACCCCAGCCCACCCAGATACACATTCCAACACTAGTGAAGCAACATGCGGTTCTCTTAAGGCCACTCCTTCCCATGGTATCCTGCTAATTTCTTATGGGCCTCAGCATTTCACAATTCAGCATGGACAGGAAACCTCTTTCCTCAAAAACACCTCCCTTGCATCCCTGCATTCCCGTCTTCTCCCCTTGCTTCCTAAACCTGGATTATGAAGTCAATTAATCAATCAACCAATTATTTCTATCTCTGTGATATGTATTTCTTATATATATATTTACATACATAAGTTACTAATCAGTATTTAAGCTAATGTGTACTAATTAACAATGGACTAACCAATTAATACGAATTATCTAAACCTAATTATATCTAATTAGTCCTCTCACTATCAAATAGTCTAAAAAGAACCCTGGCTGATGTTGCTCAGCGGTTAGAGTATTGGCCCGAGCATCAAAGGGTGGCAGATTCAATTCCTGGTCAAGGGCATGCACCTGGGTTTTAGGTTCGATCCTGGGCCCTGGCTGGGGAGCTTGAGGGAGGCAACCAATCGATTTGTCTCTCACATCAATGTTTCTCTCTCTCCTTCTCTCCCCTTCCCTTCCTCCCTTCCACTCTCTAAAAAGCAATGGAAAAAAATATCTTTGGGTGAGGATTAACAAAAAAAAAATAGTTTAAAAGGAAACCCTAGAGCAGTGATGGCGAACCTTTTGAGCTCGGCGTGCCAGCATTTTGAAAAACCCTAACTTAACTCTGGTGCCGTGTCATATATAGAATTTTTTTGATATTTGAAACCATACTAAAACAAAGACTTATATTTTTGATATTTATTTTATATATTTAAATGCCATTTAACAAACAAATCAACCAAAAAAATGAGTTTGTGTGTCACCTCTGACACGCGTGTCATAGGTTCACCATCACTGCCCTAGAGGTTATATAAGCAACTGGATACTTATAGACAACCCATACAAACATACACAGGCTACAAAATATAGTAAAACTAAAAATCTATTAACATCCATTGAATGCTTACTATATGTTAGGAGTGTGTTCTTCTCTTACATGCTTTATCTCCACAACTCGATACTATAAGAAGTATTCACATTTTAATTTTGTACATAAGGAAACAGAAGGTTAGGTTAAGTTAAAAAAAATATTTTCCTTCCTAGAGACAAATGACTTTATATGAAAAGTCACCTCTAGGTAAAAAAAAAAAAAAGAGAGAGAGAGAGAGAGCAGAAATATTTTATGATAAAGTGCTTTACATTTTATGAAACATTATATCACGAAACTTCCCCAAAGTAGAAAAAAATCCCTACTTAGAATCCATTATTTCTTAATTAAGGTGTCTGGGAGAGATGGGTTCGAGTAAAGCTCCAATAATCCCCAGTATTATTCTTGGTAGAGTCTGAATTAAGTTATGCTCCCAGCAGGGTGGCTGTGGGAGTACCTTCTTACCCATTAGTTAAAAGGAAAAAATCGCATCCATCTTATCCGTTTAAATAGTTTGCTATTGTGAAAAGTCACAGCCAGACTTCTTTTCTGGCAGGGAAGGGGGAATACTAATTTCCAGAACAAAACACTGGAAAAATCTTTCTCGCTAGAGCTTCTCTAAGAGATAGACTTATTTTTCATTTCATTGCCCTCTTTTAAAACAAAGAACGTTTACATTCTGAGGGCAGATGAACTATATCATATTATGAAAAACACTTTTCAAGTTAATTTAGGCAACAGCACCTACTGGCAGTCTTTACAGCCACAATCACTACTGGAGAGGGTGTTGGAGACCGAAGGAGGCAGGTGTCATGAGTCCACCCCTTGGAGAAAATGTAAACATACACACACACACACACACACACACACACACACACACACACACACACACACACACACACACACTCATGAAGACAAAGAAATATCTGTGTGCATCACCTACATAGGCACCACAAGTGTTGACACGGAGCTGCTCATGAATGAAATGACAACTCCCGGTTAGAGTGGAAAGAAACATACAACTGTGCACAGAAAAGGATAAGTCTCCTGGTCATTTGTCTAAGGAAAGAATTAACAGTTCAGGGTAAGAAATGGCATTCTTTAATGGCTATACATGGTGAATACAGCAATGTGAGCACACTGGGACACAGGAAATATTATGATTATCATTCTCCTTTTAAGGATTGGAGGAGATGGGGGGAGGCGGGGAGAGCTATTGTAAATGTAAGGTATGTTTATATCACTGGGTCTGGAGTTGGAGTTTGGGGTAGAGACTTGGGATGCTGGTACCGGGAGAGGAATATGCTGACCATGCTATATCCCAAGGCTCCCCATCCACAGTCCACTCTATTAGTTCAGGATGGGGACTGCTGTCCTGGAAACTCAGCTTATTCTTGCTTCTCTAACTTGAAGCTTCTCACTATTAGTCCCCATTTCCCGTCCTTCAAGGCCTAGTTCAAGTCCCATCTTTCCAATAAGCTTTCTCCAACTATTCTTCTGTTCAGTTATAATTTATACCATGTAATTTATCTCTTCATTGGAACAATACTAAATAAGTGCTCATTCGTCTTGTTTTCACCCTGATCAAGAGTTCCTAAATTTCTGTGTATATTGATCTCACTGCCTCACACAGGGAAGGATACATCGTATCTGCCTCAGGCCTTCGAAGGGTTTCATCTAGGCTCAAGTGAGAGACAGAACTGGTGTTTGAAAATTTCTTCTTTTTTACGTTTACAAAAGGAATTTAGTGGCTTATAAAATTTGGAAAGTCTGAAGCTGCATGTAGCAAGGCTGGATCTAGGAATTCAAATGATGTTATCAGGTCTCTGTCCATCTCATAATTATATCTTTTTTTGCTGGTGTTTGAAAATTTCGATCCAGTGTGTTAAGTGACAGAAGAGTCCAGTGAGAATTGACTTTCATAAAGAATTGGGGGTAGGAATAGGAAGAAGGAGAGAGAGAACAATAGGCAGTTTGGAAGGGTGACTTAAAGGCTAATTAACATAGAGAAAAATTCTCTCAACTTCCTTATTTGTCCAGTAAAAAGAAGAATAGAGAAAGGAAAAACAATAATTGAGCTTATTTCTCAGATTTTATCTAGAGGACACATACTTTACTG